>NC_068932.1:51173347-51298347 GCF_023091745.1 Budorcas taxicolor | reverse complement strand
GTGAAATAGAGTTGTAATTTCCCTTGCTTATCAAAGATGCAGCGAGTAACACCCAGTGCAGCCCGTGGACACTGGCCGATTTCCTCTCACGCAGTCCTCCCGCCGCTTTCAGGGCTGCAGTCTCCCCGTCACTGCGGTGCCCCTCCCACCTCCCGGCCTCACTGGCTTCCATCAGCAGATGTGCTCTATGAGCACAGAGGAAGCCCACACACCTGGGCCATCTGGGCCGCCGTGTTCCCCTCGGCCCCCATTAAGGCCACGGTCAGGACAGAGGAGAGGCTGAGCAGAGAGAACACGTTTCGCGAGTGGTCCTCTTCACCCAACATTTTTAATAAGTTGATGGGAAAAGTGCCATTTGCTTCACAGAGAGCATTCATCGGTGGAGGTCTGTTTCAAAAGCCGAAGAGAAGCACGTCAGCCATGCCCTCCGCTAGTCACCTGCTCATCCGTGCCCCGCCTGTGGACCCTGGGTGCGGTCAGCAGAGAAGCTGCACCCTCAAACATCCGCGTCGAATCCTGGAAACCTGTGGGTGAGACTGGATTAAGGATCTGGCAATGGAGAGAGTCACCTGGATTACCGGGTGAGCCCAGTGTAATCACAGGCTTCTTATAAGAGGACCACAAGGGACTATATTTACTAGACTTTGTTTCATGAAAGAACAGTAGGGAATTTACTACTACAACTTCAATTTTAAAAATGGGAGGATAAAGTGGAAGGCAAATAATCAAATAAAGGCAGTCTTATCAATTGAGAATCCTCCTCTGACTCTTTTGACAAAGTTAGTGCCAATGGGAGGAATGGTTAAAACAAAATTTGGACTAACTGTTTCTCCTCAAAAGGACATTTAAACTCATTGTAACAGGTGACGTATAAATGCTATGGCTATTAAACAAACAATAGGATGATTATAAGTTTCATATTTCTGATAAGGTGCTACATGAATAAACAAAGAATATAGAGCCTCCATTTTCATGTAAATAACAAATAATTCATAGATTGTTTACATACTGGTACATATGGCTGATGAATAGGACAGGTACTGTACTTGACATATAATGAATTCCTAGAAATAAATCTGTCATGATTTCACTTGCAAAATTAAACAAATGCAAAGCAAACTATGGGAATTTTATTATGATGAGATATTTGATGCACATAGTAGATCAATAAATGTACTATTAACAATTTTGATTAACATCTTGAGTTTTCAGATGTTGGTTATTAGTGTTCTTACAGTCAAACCACCATGATGATTTTTCATTTCATTGCCATGGTTCCGGTCCATGTAAGGATTCTGATGACGTACACTGTATTTTAAGTACTACTTCTGTTGTCAGTTTTATAAGGTTTTTCTTCAAAACCTTCACTGATTTGTAATGTGTTTGCATTTATTATTGGTTGTGATATCCTTAATGATTTTGATGAATGGCTTGGGGGGTTGGTTCTTTTTTATTTTATATAGAGTGATTGTTAGTAGTTTTTGTTAATGCAACAGCTATGTCTACTAAGCAGGATGCTGAGGTTCAAGCTTATAACAAAATTCTCTTAGGTATATTTCCTTTCTGTAATGACGGAAATACAGATTAAAATCACAATGCAATATTTGTTCACATTCACTAAACGATTGTAATCCAGAACAAAATATTAACAGCAACGTAGAAAACTGAAAACCTACACTTCGCTTGTGGATACGGAAAGTGGCACCATATGCACAGTAAGACAAGACCAGGAGCTGACTGTGACTCAGATCATGAACTCGTTACTGCAAAATTAAGACTTAAATTGAAGAAAGTGGGGGAGACCACTGGACCATTCAGGTACGGTCTAAATCAAACCCCTTATGATTACACAGTGGAGGTGACAAACAGATTCAGGGGTTCGGTCAGATGGACAGGGTGTCTGATGGACTATAGACAGCAGTTCCCGCCATCGCACAGGAGGCGGTGATCAAGGCCACCCCAAGAAAAAGACATGCGAAAAAGCAGAGCGGTGGTCTGAGGAGGCCTCACAAATCGCTGAGAAAAGACGAGAAACAAAAGATGAAGGAGAAAAGGAAAGATATACCCATCTGAATGCAGAGTCCCAAGGAATAGCAAGGAAAGATAAGAAAGCCTTCCTCAGTGATCCATGCAAAGGAACAGAGGGAAACAATAGAATGGGAAAGACTAGAGATCTCTGCAAGGAAATTAGAGACACCAAGGGAACATTTCATGCAAAGATGGGCTCGATAAAGGACAGAAACGGTATGGACCTAACAGAAGCAGAAGATACTAAGAAAAAGTGGCAACAATACACAGAAGAATGATACAAAAATGATATTCATGACCCAGATAACCATGATGGTGTGATCACTCACCTAGAGCCAGCCATCTTGGAATGTGAAGTGAATAGGCCATAGGAAGCATCACTACAAACAAAGCTAGTGAAGGTGATGGAATTCCAGTTGAGCTATTTCAAATCCTAAAAGATGATATATTTTGCAGGAGAATGCACCCATTTTGGATAAAACACATGGAGTATTTTAAGTGATGTGGTAAATATGAGTATTTTTTACCAGTATTAGGAGTTTTCTATACATTTTAAATTACTAGAAAGTAAACTATCTTTCAAAGCAACCATGTCAATATCACAAAAGGACATCAGATAAGACGGGCAAGAAGCTTTCTTATGGAGGCCAAGACTTACCCAGATTCAGTTCAAGGCAAGTTATGATGCTCATTGTCCTTGTAGGAGCCCACATTTATGAAGAAGCACTATGGGAAGAATCTGTTGTGGGTCCTCCGGATGCCATACTGCAGGAGAAACAGATTTTAGAAACATTTTCCACAGAACTTCACAACAAGTTGTTAGAACACATTCAGGAAAGTTGAACAATTTGAGATCAATACACAATAATCAGCTGCATTTCTAATAACAATTAGAAACAAAAATTAAGAAACTTCCATTTATAATTGCATGAAAAAGAACAAAGCATCCAGCAACAAACTTAACCAAGGACTTAAAAGACCAGTAGACAGAAAACTAGAAAGCATTGATAAAGAAACTGAGGAAAGCACAAACGGAAACACAGTCCACGCTCACACACAGGAAGAATGAGTTATTAGGATGTCCATTCCAGCCAAAGCCGTCAGCAAGTGCCCTGCAGTCTCAACACGCTGCCCGGTGGCATTCTGCATGGAAATAGAAACATTCCTAATATTAGTCTGCAGCAGCTAAAGACCCTGAACAACCAGAAAGACTGAGAAAGAAGAACACACCTCGAGGCACCTTCCTCTCTGACTCCAGACTGCACCGCGGAGCTGGAGTGGCCACCGCAGAGAGGGCCTGGCACAAACACAGACGCTCAGACTCGAGCAAAGAGCAGAGAGCCCAGGAGGAACCCACGTGTACGTGGCCAGTTCATGAGAATCAAGCCAGGAGCAAGCAAAGAGGAAAGGACAGTCCTCTCTAGAAACAGTGCCGAGAAAACTGGCCACCCTACACTGAGGAACATCGCTGGTCTGTATCACACAGAAATCTAACTAAAAAGCCACCGTTTTCCATGGAGCTCTCTCCCTCCTGAGTCCTCTGAGATGGACCTGCCTAGCAGCGCTCAGTTGGACACAAGAAACGTCTACTTCATCCTCATTTTTCCCTCTTGCAGCACCTCCTTGCTGGTGGGCACTGAGGCAGCCCTGGTCCTCGCAGCGTGGACACAGCCGTGTTATCCAGAAGCCTCAGCCCTGACGGTCCTGAGGAGACAACGCTCCTGTCAGCTGCGCAGGGACCCAAGTCTGGGTCCAGAACGTGCGCCTGCGCTCCACGGCTCAGAGCTGGCTTTGGCGCCCCCTGTGGGCCACCAGGGAAGAGGGGGCAGCGCCGCGCTCACAGACCCCAGAGGCCTAACCTCACGTGCAGCTCTGCGGCTGAACATGAAGACTCCAAACCCAAACTGAAACAGAACCGACTATCTCCATGACCCTTCTCAACACACGGCTAAGGAATAATTAATTAAAAACCAAACGGAATGAAAGGAACACACATACAAACTTTACAACTGATACCACACTTCAGTTAAAAAGCTATAAAAATTTTAGAAAACAGCAAAAGACCTACATGATCTTGGGTCTGGTGATGAGTTCCAATACACAGCCAAAAAGCCTATTTACAAAAATGTTTCATTAATTAAAAGACTGACTTTTAAGAATTTATACAATGACTCTGTGAAGGACCTTATTCAAGAAAATCAAGACAAACTGTTAGGGGAACCGCTAATCAAAACCACCCACCCTTGCCAGGCACAAGAGGGCCACTTGCAGGAGTCATCTCACAGGAGGCCCGGACAAGGAACAGGAGCTAACAAGCTACCATCGACCAGAAGAATTCAGAGAAGGTTGAAAGGAGACAGGGGACTCAAATCCATAGGTTCTGCCAACCTCCCAGGGTCTTCCTTGCTGGAATCCACCTTGGCTGAGTGATGCTTGTGCCCCCAAGAAGGATCCCACTTCACTATGACTGGCCAGAGACAAACCAGACACTAATGCAATGGCCGTAAAACCCGAGACTGTGCGCCGTGCAGCAAAGCAGCTTGAAAATGCCCTTTTAGGGATCTTTTTTTTACATTTATGAGGGAAATCTCCACTTGTAAGGATGTCTCCCCCTGTGTATCAGAAATAGAAGGATAATTAAGTCTTAAGAGAAGCTTGTCCATGGAGAAGGCCTGGATGTAAATCTACATAATATCCAGACCCTTGTTTACTGTGCTTTGCCTCAGAGCCTCCCAAACTGTTCTCCCCACCACCATCTTTCTTTTATTCTTATCTAAAGATAGCACATAAGTTATAGGCTTGGACCATCTCAGGAAGTGACTCAGTTTTCCTAGGTACCTTACAAGTATACAAGTAGTGTGCATGCTATTAAACTTCCAATTGCTTTCCTCCAGTTCATCTGTCTTTCACTTTCGGGGAAGGTCTCCATGAGGAAGAGAGAAATGTAAAGGGGGCATTTTTCCTCCAACACACATACAACGGACTAGTAGTCAGAAATATAAAGGAGCAAACCATCAAACCAAGCAAGAGCCGTGGATGAATCGTACATGTATATCGCTAAGTGCAAGAAGCCAATATGTCCGCTATATGACCATATGAACAATGTGAAACAGACTTGGCGAAAGGTGATGAGGTAGGAGGTTCAGCATTCCATACGATACTTCACGGATGACTATCTGCCACTGTGCACTTGTATAAACCCACAGGTCTTTAGACTTCAACTAGTAAATAATAATCTATCCAAAGTTAGTTACTTAGGATATGAGGGTGTCACAGAATGGACTACAGAATGCAGCAGAGCCTAAATGACTTAGAGATGTCTGGATGAAACTCACTCTTTGTTGGTGACAGGAACAAAATAGGTGGACCCAAGTCAGCTTTGGAAATGAACATCATCTGCTGGTCAAAGGCGATCTATACCGTAGATAAACAGTGCACTCTGTAAATTCTTTCCCATAGACAGCAGTAGTTAAAAAGCAAACTGCTGTATCAGTAATCACAGGGAACAAGTGCTGAACTCAGTATATGACAGGTGGTGGAAGCCAGCTGTCTTACCATCAGAAGGGGAAGTTACAGATAAAAAGATTACAGTATCCACATCACATCACAGTGGATTAGGTTGGAGACATCATCATAAATTACCTTTAGCTGAATATGTTTAAAGATAAATTGAAATACATGTATAGTCAGCTGAGCATATTCAGCTACGACATGCATGATTTTAATATCATTCTCTAGCAAAAGGGAACAGGAAACTCCCCTGGTGCTCCAGTGGTAAAGAGTCTGCCTGCCAATGCAGAGGACATGGGTTCGATCCCTGGTCCTAGAAGGTTTCACATGCCCAGGGGCAACAAAGCCTACGTACCACAGCTACTGGAGCTTGCGTGCTCCAGAGCCCAAGCTCCCCCACAAGAGAAGCTATCGCAATGAGAAGCCCAGACACAGCAATTCAAGAGTAGCCTGTGCTCACTGCCACTAGAGAAACCCCGTGTGGAGCAACCAAGACCCAGCATAGCCAAAATAAGAACAGAAGCTCTCTGAAGAAATGACTGAGACCAGCACTGAGACAGTAAATATATGAGCCAGAATCACCTTACAGGATCACTGAGACAGTAAATATATGAGCCAGAATCACCTTACAGTATCACTGAGACAGTATAGAAATACAAAGCAAAGAAACCACAGAGAGGTGGCAGATGAAAACAAAAGCCAGTGGAAGCCGCAGCCAGAGCAAGAATAAACTAAGCAATCTGGTGATGTGGTGCTGGGTTATCACCAAAAGTTTAAGTGAACTATCAAGTTGTCCAAACTGATAAACATAAATGATATCAGAATTTTATTTGCATACAATAGCAATTAATAATCTGAAAAGGAATTTTAAAAGCAATTCCCTTTCAAAGATGTCAACATTATTAAGATGCTTTGGAATTGATTTAATGAGGATGCCAAGATTGGCCCACTGGAAATTATACATCACTGATTTAAAAAATCCTACATAAATGTAAAGATATTCCATAGAGATGGAAAGACTTAGGATAGCACTTTCATGTAATGCAGCTTCAATCTGAAATGAAGATTCAATATGAATTACAAACAGACTTTAGGGAGAAATACACAAGCTGACCCTAAGATACATGTGGAAATACAAGGGACTCCAAAGAGACAAAGCAATTACTTGAGTCTACACTGCAAAGGTCCTCTGTGTGTGCTGTGCTAAGTCACTTCGCTTGTGTCTGACTCTTGGTCACACTGTGCAATGTAGCCCACCAGGCTCCTCTGTCTGTTGGAGTCTCCAGGCAAGAATACTGGAGTGGGTTGCCATGCCCTCCTTCAGGGGATCTTCCCGACCCAGGGAGCGAACCTCTGTCTCCTGCATTGGATGGTAGGTTCTTAACCACCAGCACACGTGGGGCAAAGGTGCCTAAATGGAGAACAGGGAAGCCCAGTTAAGAGAAGGGACTCAGTATCAGGAAAGGAAGTGAGGGAAGGAGACTTGTAGTCATATTCAGGGAAGGCCAGCAGAGTTCTCCAGGAGAAAGAGGAAGAGTAAGCACACTGGAACTGTGTAGAAGATGAAAAAGAGAACTAAAGCAGGGGCCCCTAACCTCCAGGATCTAATACCTGATGATCTGAGGTGGAGCTGATGTAATAATAACAGAAATAAAGGGCACAGTAAATGTTATGCACTTGAATCATCCCAAAACCATCCCCCACCCCTGTCCATCAAAAAATTATCTTCCAAAACACTGGCCCCTGGTGCCAAGAAGGTTGGGGACCACTGAAGTCAAGGAAGGACCTTCAAGTGTCCTCAGCTGTTCCAGGTTGCCAGCTTAGGGAGATGCTGAAGCAGAGGTGTCCCAAGAGATAGAATCTCCCTTGCATGGGGTCCTCAACAGACCTCCAACAGCCTTGGACATGATAGAAGAGATTTGTTTCATTTTTTTTTAATATCCTTGTGGGATAAACTTAAAAATTAGCAATTCTGTTACAGTCCTAATAAAAAATTTTCTGTACTGATCTGTGAAGTACCAACTGTGAAGACCACTGTTCTAATATACCTCATAGTGTTGCTGACACTATGGATATAATAATGTGAAACTGAACTTATTCAATAAAAACTGTGAGGCATCTACCCTGTGCCCAGCACTCTGCCAGGATTGGGGATGCAGTGGAAATACTCCATAAGATGCACAGCTGGTAGGCATACTATTTTTAAAAGTCATTTACATTTTCACCAATAGTTTATCCTCAGTGTCGACACTTGCCATTTAATGACCATGCTGTGTAGGAAGCTCATTAAAAACCAAGGAGCCAGGGTTCCTGGGAGGGTGCCCTGCTCTCCATCGGACAGTCCTCCACCCTCTCTGGGCCTTAGATCCCTCATCTGTAAAAACATGGACATCTGACTGTAATTTATTCCTGGAACCCAAGCCTATTGAGGAGGAGGGAAAACATCACTCTAAGGCCTGGATAATCCAAGATAATCACGATGGTGTGATCACTCACCTAGAGCCAGAAATCCTGAAACCAAGGTTATTGATATTTCTCCCAGCAATCCTGATTCCAGCTGTGCTTTTTCCAGCCCAGCGTTTCTCGTGATGTACTCTGCATATAAGTTAAATAAGCAGGGTGACAATATACAGCCTTGATGTACTCCTTTTCCTATTCGGAACCAGTCTATTGTTCCATATCCAGTTCTAACTGTTGCTTCCTGACCTGCATATAGGTTTCTCAAGAGGCAGGTCAGGTGATCTGGTATTCCCATCTCTTGAAGAATTCTCCACAGGTTATTGTGATCCGTACAGTCAAAGGCTTTGGCATAGTCAATAAGGCAGAAATAGATGTTTTTCTGGAACTCTCTTGCTTTTTCCATGACCAAGTGGATGTTGGCAATTTGATCTCTTGCCTGGGTAGACAGCAGGTTTTTTAATTCGTGCCCTGCTAAGGTGCAATTCTGAAACCCTTTTCCTTTCCCATCCCAGCAGGTGGCCAAGGGCCAGCAGGACTGCAAAAGTGCGGGAAGCAGGGCCGGGCCAGTGGTCCAGAATGGGGGCTGTGGGGTCCCAGCAGGTGAAATCACCAGTAAGAGTAAATCCCTCGGACTCTGCATAGGCGAAAGGCGACTCTCTCAGAGCAAGGGCCCCTCTCAGGTTCTGCTTGCAGAGACCTCACAGGGGCCACTAGGCTGCTTGGGAAAACCACGTGAGATTGAGCTTTATGCTGTTGGGTAGGCTTGGGAATGTCCTCAAAGCCTTTATCCAAAAGGCGAGCCCTTCCCTCGACCGCCAGGTCTGGTGGCTCCGCGACTCTGCCAACAGGGAGGGTGCACGTGGTTCCTTCCACCCACCACCACGGAGCCCAAGTCCCCTTACCTGCGGTCCGGACCCCTCCGCTCCGCGCAGTGACGCTGATTGGGAGCCAGGAGCCCACGAAAAGGGGCGCTCCCAGCCGCCCCACGCTGGTTCCAGAGACCCACAGCGAGGAGCTGGGAGGAGACGCGCCAGGTGCCCTCCGATCTTGACCCATGCCAAGGGCCCTCTGCCCGGACGCCCACATCCGGAAGCGGCGCGCGGGCGTCCCTGCAGCGCCCAGGTGAACCGCAGCCAATGCGCCCAGCCAGGTGCGCTCCGCCCTGACGCCCACTTCCGGGAGAGGCAAGCGGGCGTGGCTGCTGCGCCCAGGTGAGCAAATGCCGCCTCACAGAGACCGCGACCACGTGGAGCCGCAGATGGAGCCTGGGGCCTGGAGTCCCCTCTCCTGCAAGCCCCGGGGAGAAAGCTCCGTCCCTGCAACGCCGCTAGCGATGCCCCGGTGCCCGAACTCGCTCCGCCCTCAGCACCACAGGCTGGACTAACGGAGACCAATGCCGCCAAGAGGACCGTCTGGAGTACCTGGCTTGGCCCAGGGGGCGCTGCAAGGCCCTGCAAACAACCCAAGTTTTTACATGGAAAAAGGACTTGAATAGACCCTTCTCCAAATAACACATACAAATGGTCAACAAGCATGTGAAAAGATGTTAAACATCATTAACCATGATGTAAATGCAAATTAACACCATAATACTGTGTCCTCCAACACCAGAAGGCCTACAACCAAGAAAACTAAAAATAACAAATGCTGGCAAAAATGTAGAGAAATCGAATAGTTTCGCATGGGCAAAGGAGTAAGTTGTGGAGACGGATGGTCAGAGCATGTGTGCAACACTGCGAGTGTAGTTAATGCTGTAGAGTGTAGTTAATCCCACGGAAATGGTTTCAATGCTCAACGTTATGCATTTTTAATTGCAATTTTAAAAAATGAATGAAGCAGTTATGATACATGTTAGAACCTGGATGAACATTGAAGACATTAAGTCTAAGTCATAGACAGGAGGGCCACACGGGTCCTAACCATCCTGTGTGCTTTAAATCCACAAAGGTTTCGAAAAGGAGAGAGAGTGTCAGCAGTACTTGCAGAAAAAGAAAACCGAATCACCATGGGGAGAGACTTTCACACAACTGAGGCAAGGGTGAAGGTGAAAGGTGAAGGGTGAAGGTGAAGGGTGGAGGTGAAGGGGCCTGTGGACAGAGTTGTAAAGTGGAGCCATGAAATTTCCTCCTTGGGGGTTTCTGTGCTGCCTCTCTCGCAGGGTATCCAAGCATGAGGGAAAGCACACTGGAGTATTCTATGTGACACGGCAAATGGGAGTATTTTGTAGTGCTACATACACTTTTTTATACACTTGAAATGACTGGAAAGTAAACTACTTTTCAAAAGACCTACATCAAAACCATGCTTAAAAACAAAGAGGATGTCAGACTTCATTACAGAGGCCAAGCCTTAACCAGATTCAGTTCACCCAAAGTGGTGATGCCGATCACGCTTACAGGGGTCCACCTGTTATCAAGAGGCACAGTGGGAAGATTATAAAGGGGGCCACTATGTCTTGGGTGCTGTGGAAGACTTGGATGTAGTAGGAACAGTGGGATATCTGTATTCTAGCTTTCCATATCAAGCCACCAAAGAAACTTTAGGATAAATGAATTCAGTAACACTGCCAAGTACAAAAATCAATACACAAAGATCAGTTGTCTTTCTATACACTAATAATGTGCCATTAGAAAGAGAAATTAAGCACTTTCCTAGTGGTTCAGTGGTTGAGAATCCTCCTGCCAATGCAGGGGCATGGGTTCTATTCCTTACCTGGAAAGATTTCACAGACCGTGGCGCAATCAAGCCCATGCGCCACAACTACTAAAGCCCGTGCTCTAAAGCCCATGCTCAACGAGAGTGTAGCCGCCCCCCGCCACTCACCGCAACTAGAGAAAGCACGTGCACAGCAACGAAGCCCAGCACAGCCAACAAATAAATTTTTTGAAAGAAAGAGAAAATAAGAACACAATCCCATTTACAATCGCATCACAAAATACCTAGGAATGAGTTTAACTAAGGATGTGAAAGCACACTGAAAACTCTAGGACAGGGTTGAAAGAAACTGAACCTGAAGGAGGAAACAGACAGAACAGGCACAACATCTTGAAAGCAGGACTCCATCTTGGGCCGGACTGTGGACTTTGAGCTCTATGCCCAGTATCTATGGAAATGACAAACCAACTGGAAAACCAGGCCCCCAGAAGGAAGAGCTCCAGGGCTTGTACCTAGAAGAATACCCTAATTATCTGTGTAGCCGAATAGAATCATACATTCTACTATGCTTATTGGGTACGACCACAGGCCTATTGATAGCTGTCCATTGCTAAATACCTGGGCTTAAGGCTTATGATCACAGTTAACTTTGATTGTATCTTTCCTTTCCCTTTGTTCAGACTAGTTTCAGGGAACCTTATACACTTAGGGTATATAAGGTTTTCACAAAACTGGTCAGGGTCCTTGGTTAAGAGGAGACTCTGCCTTGGCCCGCCGGTATAATAAACTGTACTCCACTATCTGCATCGTCCTTCTGAGTGAGTTTGTTTCCTGGAAGGCATGGCTACAACAAAAGAGATGGGAATACCAGGACACCTGATCTGCCTCCTGAGAAATCTGTATGCAGGTCAGAAAGCAACAGTTAGAACTGGACACGGACCAACAGACTGGTTCCAAAGAGGGAAAGAAGTACGTCAAGGCTTTATATTGTCACCCTGCTTATTTAACTTATATGCAGAGTACATCATGAGAAGCCCTGGGCTGGATGAAGCACAAGCTGGAATCAAGACTGCCAGGAGAAAAATCAAGAACCTCAGATATGCAGATGACACCACCCTTATGGCAGACAGCGAAGAGGAACTAAACAGCCTCTCGATAAAAGTGAAAGAGGAGAGTGAAAAAGTTGGCTTACAGCTCAACATTCAGAAAATGAAGATCATGGCATCCGGTCCCATCACTTCACAGCAAATAGATGGGGAGACAGTGGAAATAGTGACAGACTTCATTTTGGGGGGCTCCAAATTCACTGCAGATGGTGACTGCAGCCATGAATATAAAAGAGGCTCACTCCTTGGAAGAAAAGTTATGACCAACCAAGACAGCACGTTAGAAAGCAGAGACATTACTTTGCCAACAAAGGTCCGTCTAGTCAAAGCTATGGTTTTCCCAGTAGTCATGTATGGATGTGAGAGTGGGACTATAAAGAAAGCTGAGTGCCAAACAACTGATGCTTTTGAGCTGTAGTGTTGGAGAAGACTCTTGAGACTCCCTTGGAGTGCAAGGAGATCCAACCAGTCCACCCTAAAGGAAATCAGTCCTGAATCTTCATTGGAAGGACTGATGCTGAAGCTGAAACTCCAATACTTTGGCCACCTTATGCGAAGAACTACCTCATTTGAAAAGACCCTGATGCTGGGGAAAATTGAGGGCAGGAGGAGAAGGGAATGACAGAGGATGAGATGGTTGGATGGCATCACCGATTCAATGGACATGAATTTGAGTAAACTCCAGCATTTGGTGATGGACAGGGAGGCCTGGAGTGCTGCAGTCCATGGGGTCACAAAGAGTCAGACATGTCTGAGTGACTGAACTGAACTGGCCAAGAAAATAAACATCTTGTCCAGGCCTGTTTGCCAGGTTCTTTTACGAATCAGAGATGGTGAGAAGGTGAGGAAACAAAGTAAAAAAGACTATTCAATCCTTGCAAATGTCCCCTAGAATGGCAAGCCTCAGGCAAGGGAATGTGTTAGTTTCACTTCCTTACAGTTCTTTATGAGTGGGCAGCTCAGGTTATCTCCCTGAAGTAGGCCATTTTGTATGTTTATTATATCAAAAAAAGGTTAAAGTCACAGAAGCAGATCCAGTGTAAATTTAAAATTAACCCTTCCTGGTTACAACTCCCCCCTCTCAATGTCCATCCCATAATCTTGTGGGAGAAGAGGGGATGTTTTGCTTGTCAGATGGATCTTCCTGGGAGTGCCTGCCATCAGTGCCACTATTTTTAAATGCTGAGACTTGTCTTCCCTTATTCCCCTTGGAAAATTACCTGCTTTACACCTGTAGCCTTAGAAATACTGAACCTCAAATGTAAGAGGCAGCATCTCAGTCTAAGAAATTTGGTGCTTTTCTATGCATGGGAAGATGCCAGAGGCGGGGCACATTGGATCTATTTTATATATCTTAGCTATCTGGGGCCTGTAACCTGCATTCTCAGAGTTTCCTCATGTTTCACCACAGGGAGTGGCTGGAGTGGCTACAGTCTAATGACTGCCAGGTGGCAGGCAGTCCCCTTTCGCAGGGCACACTGGCTCACACTGAAGAGCTGCAATTGCTGATTCCATTTCTCAGGTCTTCCCCTCTTGGTCATGAATGACATTGTTGGGAAACATTTCAAGATCAATATTTGTCCCATGCCAATGGGAAGTTCATCCCAGTTCAGTCAAAAAATTCCTGATATATCACTCCGGGTGTTAAGTTTTGGACCAGGCCCCATCAATAATTAAAATTCTCTGGATTCTAACTATAATCCAGGAGATATTTTCTGTTGTTGCTTCTTCCCATATCTAGAGTCACACTATTACAACTATTTCTCTAAATATTTTTAGCCATACTAACTTTGTGGGAGCTCTTCCCATATCTAGAGTCACGCTATTGCAACTATCTCTCTAAATATTTTTAGTCATACTAACTTTGTGGGAGCTCTGATTAACACATTGGTTGCTCTAAGAGACCAGGATCTTACAGGTCAGACGGGATATAAGTCCTTCAGCGCGGAGTGACAGACATAACGCATCACAGAGGCACAAAGCACGCTCTGAAAACAAAGAGCAGACCCAGCTAGTGATGAGTGTGACTAGCTGTAGTCCAGTCATAACAACACAGTGGCCAAAGGAGCCCTGACCGGTTTAACAAGCTGCCTGCAGCTTCGCTGTCCTGGCCACGCACACTCATGCGCAGTTTACTCTTTGAGAGAAGCACACGTTACTAGTAGGATCAACGAGGTAGAGAAAAAAAGATAAATGTGCCAAAAAGCGTAATCTACCAAACTCTTTAATGCAAGTCATAATTAATTGAAGAAGTTTTTTTCTTACACATGGAAAACACAGATTTAAACCAGTAATCCTTTGAGATAGAGACCATAAAAATTACAAACATATTTACCAGTTTAATCAGTTCTATGAAGACATTAGATTTCTCATTAGAATTCTTCAATTTTTTTGTGCTCAGTTCAGTATTATTTTCTGAAAATCAGAAATTTGTATCTATCTGAAAATCCTTTAATAAATGTTCTTAGAGAGGGTTCATTATTCCCTGTGTTTTAAGGCTTGAGTAGGGGAGGTGTACAACCCTATCTTCATTCTTCTGTTGACGCAGGTTTTGGTCAATTCCAGTGTCTTGGCTATTGCCCTGAAATAGGGATGCATGAGAGCAGGGCTGCATGTTGTTGGGGTCCACAAGGGACTCACAGCGTATAGTTTTAAAATGGCCCACTGCGGTGACCTGACAAACAAGGGATGAAGTCACAGTGGCCACATTGCCCTGGTGGCATCCTTTTCTTTCTTTAAGGCTAATATCCTGTTTTCCCTGCTAGTACCAGACATGACCACCTGCCCATGAGACCCATGATCACAAGACCCCAGCTAAAGACAAACTAAGGAGGGTTGGCTGTAAAGGGTAAGCACTGGTTTCTCTCTAAAGCCAGTCACTTTCTTTCTTCCTATAATACATCTTTCTTGCCTGGCTGCCTGGCTCGCTCTCTCTTTCTCTGCACTCACCTTACCCACGTGTCATTTTGAATTCTGATATTCTCTGGATCTAAACCCAGCAGTGGGATTGTCAGATAATATGGTACCTCAGTGTTTAGTTTTTAAAGAAACCTCCATGTTATTTTCCAGAGTTCCTGCACCCATTCATACGCCTACCCAGAGAAAAGGAGGATTCCCCTTTTCCTATGCCCTCTGTGAAGGAGTCTTTGGGCCTAAAAAAGAAAACAACAGTCTCAAAGGCCCTTGCTGAATTATCTAACTTCAGAGAAAACAAAACAGAACTTTAGGTCCCACTCTGATGCTCCAGGCCAGTTGTATCTATCTGGGACTTACCACCCCCTGTCCAGAAACCTTCCACCCGCTACACCTGCTGAGAAGACTTATCACCCCCTGCCCAACTACAAATGCCATCTCCACTAAAGAATACCCAAAACCTCCCGCCTGATTAACGTTTCCCTTATCGCTTCCACAAACCTCCCGATAAATACGGAGCCTCCCTGATACCTCTCGGCACTCAGCCTGGTGGTTAGGCCTACTGTCGCCCCGCCTTGCCTGAATAAGGGCACCCTACTTCCGTTGAGGTCATCTCTCCTTTTCTGCCTCGGCCCCAACTATACTCACACTCTGCAGGATTTATTCTTTGTGGATGCTTTTGATGCTGGCCAGTGTGACCGTGTGAGCTGATTCTTCATGATAGTCTTGGTTTGCATTGATTTAATAGTGAATGAGGTAGAGTATTTTTCCCGATGCTTTGGAAAATCACCCATCACGAATACCATTTACCTCTTGAAACTGGCCTCCTGGAAGCCGCCCTGTTTTGAATTATTTTCCAATGATTTACCCTGGGACATTACTTGAGAGCAAGAGTCATTGACAGTCCTGGAGGGCTGCAGAGTAATAAGAGCCCATTGGCACTGATTTTTAAGTTGTTGTTGCAGGAAGTGGCCACAAGGCAGCAGCATTTCTTCCTGCCCAGTTCTGTTTCCTTGGGCAAGTAGAGTTTAGGGACAATCCTGTTCCTAGATTGCCAATTAGAGAGGAATATTCCAGAAGAAACACTCAAGGCTTGTGTCATATTACTTCATCCCCCTTACCTTGATCCCCGAGACACATCCCAATTCCTGCAACACTATCCTATGGAGGATTCTAGCATCTGTCGGTTCGGTTCGGTTCAGTTCACTCGCTCACTTGGGGAGGACAATGTGACCCCATGGACTTCAGCACGCCAGGCTTCCCCATCCATCACCAACTCCCAGAGCTTGCTCAAACTCATGTCCATCGAGTCAGAGATACCATCCAATCATCTCATCCTCTGACATCCACTTCTCCTCCTGCCTTCAATCTTCCCCAGCATCAGGGTCTTTTCCAATGAGTCAGTTCTTCACATCAGGTAGCCAAAGTATTGGAACTTCAGCTTCAGCATCAGTCCTTCCAATGAATATTCAGGACTGATTTCCTTTAGGATGGACTGGTTGGATCTCCCTGCAGTCCAAGGGACTCTCGAGAGTCTTCTCCAAGACCACAGCTCAGAAGCATCAATTCTTCAGTGCTCTGCTTTCTTTATGGTCCAGCTCTCACATCCATTCATGACCACTGTAAAAACCATGGCTTTATCTAGACAGACTTTTGTCAGCAAAGTAATGTCTCTGCTTTTTAATATGCTGCCTAGGTTGGTCATAGCTTTTCTTCCAAGGAAGGCAGCCACCATCTGCAGTGATTTTGGAGCCCAAGAGAATAAAGTGTGTCACTGTTTGCATTGTGTCCCCATTTATTTGCCATGAAGTGATGGGACTGGATGCCATGATCTTACTTTTCTGAATGTTGAGTTTTAAGCTAGCTTTTCACTCTCCTCTTTCACTTTCATCAAAAAGCTCCTCAGTTCCTCTTTGCTTTCCACCATAAGAGTGGTGTCATCTGCATATCTGAGGTTATTGATATTTCTCCCAGCAATCTTGATTCCAGCTTGTGCTTCATCCAGCCCAGCATTTCCCATGATGTACTCTGCATATAAGCTAAATGAGCAGGGTGACAATATACAGCCTTGACGTACTCCTTTCCCTCTTCGGAACCAGTCTGTTGTTCAATGTCCAGTTCTAACTGTTGCTTCCTGACCTGCATACACATTTCTCAGGAGGCAGATTAGGTGGTCTGGTATTTCCTTCTCTGAAGAATTTTTCAGTTTGTTGTGTTCCACACAGTCAAACGCTTTGGCATAGTCAATAAAGCAGAAGTCAATGTTTTTCTGGAACTCTCTTGCTTTTGCTAAGATCCAGCAGATGTTGACAACTTGATATCTGGTTTCTCTGCCTTTTCTAAATCCAGCTTGACCATTTGGAAGTTCTCAGTTCACGTACTGTTGAAGCCTCACTTGGAAAATTTTGAGCATTACTTTGCTAGCATGTGAGATGAGTGCAATTGTACAGTAGTCTGAACATTCTTTGGCATTGTCTTTCTTTTGGATTGGAACGAAAGCTGACCTTTTCCAGTCCTGTGGCCACTGTTGAGTTTTCCAAATTTGCTGGCATATTGAATGCAGCACTTTAACAACATCGTCTTTTAGGATTAGAAATAGCTCAGCTGGAATTCCATCACCTCCACTCACTTTGTTGATAGCAATGCTTCCTAAGGCCCACGACTTCAGAATCCAGGATTTCTGGCTCTAGGTGAGTGATCACACCATCATGATTATCTGGGTCATAAAAATCTGTTTTGTATAGTTCTTCTGTGTATTCTTGTCACCTTCTTAATATCTTCTGCTTCTGTTAGGGCCATACCATTTCTGTCCTTTATCGAGCCCATCTTTGCATGAAATGTCCCCTTGGTATCTCTGATTTTCTTGAAGAGATCTCTAGTCTTTCCCATTCTGTTGTTTTCCTCTATTTCTTTGCATTGATCCCTGAGGAGGGCTTTCTTATCTCTCCTTGCTATTCTTTGGAACTCTGCATTCAGAGGGGTATATCTTTTCTATTCTCCTTTGCCTTTTGCTTCTCTTCTTTTCTCAGCTATTTGTAAAGCCTCTCAGACAACCACTTTTCCCTTTTGCATTTCTTTTTCTTGGAGATGGTCTTGATCACTGCCTCCTGTACAATGTCAGGAACCTCTGTCCACAGTTCTTCAGGCACTCTATCAGATCTAACCCCTTGAATCTATTTGTCACTTCCACTGCATAATCGTAAGGGGTCCGATTGAGCTCATAGCTGAATGGTCTAGTGGTTTTCCCGACTTTCTTCCATTCAAGTCTGAATTTGCAACAAGGAGGGGGTGGGGGGCAATTTATGGCCTCCCTCCAGAAAGCCAGAGTCCTTGGGTAAACTGCCAACCTCTCAACATGTGCAGAGACTCGGCTCCCCACCACCAGGTTCAGGTGCGCTCCTCGCAAGGTGGGCGACGCCACATGGGGCAGTCCCTCGTGAGACCTCTGTCATTAGCAGGTCGCCAGCTCCTCAACCAGCCAATCGCCAGCCTGGAAGATCCGTGCGCGCCCCACACCTGCTCTGCACGGAATCTGTTCTGGGTGGACTCGAGCGTGCGCACTGGCGCTTGCCCAACCGTCACCCTAGCTGCCGGCTGGAAGGAGGGTACGGCGCAGAGGTGCACTGCGCAGGCGTGCTGAGGACGCCCCGCCCCTGGCCCGGGTTCCGTCCAATCCCAGAGGAGGCGCCGGCGCCGGCGAACTGAGAGGACATGGCTGGGCGGCCGGGATCGTCGAATGCGGAAGCGGCGGGAGCCGTGGGCCCGACTGACGAGGCCAGAGGTAGAGCTGGGCCTGGCGGCGGCCCCGACCACGGCTGTTGAGGGCTGGGCAGGCAGGGAGCGCACGCGGGCGCCTCTTCCTCAGAGTCGGGGCGGGCGTGAGGAAAAATGGCCATCAGCCCCATGGGAAGGATCTTGGCGGCTCTGCCGGGTGCCGCGAGGAATCACCCACAGGCCCGTGCCCCACGTTCACTCACTTCCTTTGGCCCCATCTGCTGTGCTTAAGTAGGTTAAAGTAGGCAGAGGGCATCCTTTCAGTCTGATCCTGAGCGTCTCCACAGGCATCTCCTGCAACAGAAAGGGACTTGTTCTCGGGGCCGTGTCACCCGAGGGAAGGAGTCTGTCCCATTTCTCTCATCTCACAGCACCGAACCCCTGAATTTCCCTGTTGTTCCATGATGGTCCTCAACAATAGATTCCCCCTCCCCCCAAACCAGGATCCAGACCGCCCCGCAGAGCGTTACGTTTTTTTTCTTCCTGACTCTGACCTATTGAACAGTGGCTCCCACCTCACCGGGAAAGGAGAGGCATGGCAGCTCATTACAGTTATAAAGTTTTCTGAAATTACAGCCTAGCATAGAGAAGAAAGATAAAAAATATTCCCAGGCTTGTCCACCCCCAAAGGATATGCTCCTGGGTGTTAACACAAAAGGGGAGAGAACTGTACAAGGAACACGCATCCTTCAGCTTGACTCTGCTCTGCTTGGCCTACCTGTCTCCCCTTGTTAAGATTCTCTCATGAACCCGTCTTGGTCATATCCGTCACACCTGCAGGCAGTAGTGCAGTTTTGGTACATGACAGGTGCTTTGTGGCCTTTTTTTTTTAATAAATAAAATGAAGGTTTAAATACTGAAATAAACTTAGCACAGAAAGCTTGCTTGGAGCAGGGAGGAGTGGCATTCAGTAACAATCCTCAGCTAAGAACAAAAAGAAAACCAGAACAGATGTATATAGATCTCTTTTCTTAAGCACCTACTGTGTTCGCCACTGTGCTAAAGAAACCTCTTAGTATCTTTGTTTCAAGTTCATTAAGCTAGCATATTTAGATGCAGTTGACTTCACCAGTGTCTTATAACTGGTGAAACACCATTTCTTGCCTGTGGTGAGGACCAGTTTCTTGAATCTTAGATGTCCATCTGTGTCAGCAGAATGGGCAAGGGAGCTCTCTGGGGTCTCTTATAAGGTGCTAATCTCATTCATGAGGGCTGCAGCCTCATGACCTAATCACCTCCCATAGGCCCCACCCTCTAATACCGTCTCATCAGACTTTAGGATGTCAACAAATGAAAAATGGAGGGACACAAACATTCATCCTACAGCAGTGAGAGAAAATGAGACATCAAGGTTCCATTCTCAGTCTACTGGGTTGTTCTAAAAAGGGGGCAGTGGTGCTATCTAGCCCTAACGGTAGTGTAAAGATACAGACCATGTCATACTCTGACGAGAGGAAGAAAGGGTGAAGGCTTTGCAGTAGTCCTTCTGGCACAAATTTTAACGTTTAAATTATCTTTTCCCCCTTTTGGTCACATTCCTATAGGATCACACAAGACATACATAGATGCATGGATCGGATAGTGACTGGAGCTTCAGTGGTGGTAGGAAAACTTGGGAAGGCAATAGCTAAATCCCATGCATACTGGGATATACCTGTGCAGTGGATTTCTAAAACGAAGAGGAAGTAGAATTAAAATACACTTAACCAAGTCAACGTTAAAAGTATTAGACATACAGATACAATATGATCTTCAAAACATTTTTATGAGAGTAAAGCAAGATAGAAAAATTGCAATACTGTGTAGTTTGCACAGAAAGATGTCTGGAGGCTGCTTTCCTAATTGATGACTCTGATGGAGGGATCTAGTTCCTGCTGCTGCTAAGTCGCTTCAGTCGTGTCCAATTCTGTGTGACCCCATAGCCGGCAGCCCACCAGGCTCCCCCATCCCCAGGATTCTCCAGGCAAGAACACTGGAGTGGGTTGCCATTTCCTTCTCCAATGCATGAAGGTGAAAAGGGAAAGTGAAGCCACTCAGTCGTGTCCGACTCTTAGCAACCCTAAGGACTGCAGCCTACCAGGCTCCTCTGTCCATGGGCTTTTCCAGGGAGGAGTACTGGAGTGGATTTCCATTGCCTTCTCCAATCTAGTTTCTAAGGGCAATGCAAAGGTGAAGGAACGTTTTTAACCTTAATATTTGTTTTTTTCTACCAGGACTATGTAACTGATACTTGTGGAACTTTTAATTTATAAAAGTGAAAGTAGGAGACATTTTTAAAGTACCACTTGATGATCACATGTTAATATCTCTCACTGCTAGCCTCTGTTTTAATTGTTGTACTGTTGTTACTACACAGGAGCATGTCCTTGTACTTCAGAACTTCACACTGGGGTATTTGAGGGTAATGAAGAATTGTATCTGCAACTTAGTCTTAAAGTCTATGATTATTAGCAAATGTAACATTGGGGTGAATGGCATATAGAGCTATGTGTTCTATTTCTGCAACTTTTAAGTAAATTTGAAATTTTTTAAAATAAGTAAACAGTAGGGGGCTCATATAATAACATAGGCAGTTGTACCCTTGATTTTTTTTTTTATTAACAATATATTAGTTGACTTGTTCAACAGATATTTTCTGCTTTCCCACTCTGTGCCTTACCTTTTAATATGCAATAAAGAAAAACATAAAGGTGCAGCTCACTGCCTAGTCTATTAATAATACCTGGACAAATGATTGCTCAAGAAAACTATAAATTCATTTTTGGGTCATTTTGGTCAACATTCAAAAGTACAACCATATGCAGAAGTATACAGTGAAAAGTAAACATTCTCTTACCTATCCTTCCACTTCTACTCTCCAGAAGAACTACTGTTGAAAATATTTTTGTGTGACTTGAGCCAGAAATTTTCTAGAAATAAGACACATATATTTTTAGACAGACAAAACATTTTTTTCACCTCTTTCTGCAGCCAGATGGGATTCTGTATTGTACTGTTTTGCACTTTCTCTTCTTTCAGTCTATCTGGGCTCTCTTTCATTGTCATTACACATAAATCTACCTCCTTTTCAATGACTGCACAGTATTCTCTTGTGAGCTTGAATCATAAGTTCTCTACTGCTGGGCACTCAAGTTTCCCATTTTTGACATAGATATGTAACCAAGCATATCTGATGGGTAAATTCATAGAAGTGAAATTTTGTCTTGAAAATGTTGATGTAGCCAACCTGTCCTCCAAAAGTTTCCATTAGTTTTCACAGTCTGTCAGTGTGCATTAGTGTCTGTTTCTCTACATTGTAATAAACACAAGGCATTATCAGACTTACTCATCTTTCCCAAGCTGCTAGATACAACATGTCATTTTCACCTTTTTAATTATGACTAAGGTTATACATCTTTTCAGATATTATTAACCATTAGTGTAGTTTTTGCTTACCTGTTTTCTTCATTTTTCCATTCTTCTGTAGAAATGATTACTTACCTTCTCTCTTTTGATTGGTTGTTTGGGTGATTTTTTTAAAACCTTTTTATTATGGAAAGGTTTAAGCATATACAAAAGAATATATGCACATGAAGAGATACTCAACATTGCTAATTATTACAGAAATGCAGATCAAAACTACACTAAGGTATCACCTCACAATGATCAGAATGACATTCATGAAAAAAAATCTACAAATAATAAGTGCTGGAGAGGGTGTGGAGACAAGAGAATCCTCCTATACAATGTTAATCAACCCTGAATAGTCACTGGAAAGTCTGATGCTAAAGCTGAGGCTCCAGTATTTTGGCCAGCAGATGGAAAGAGGTGACTCATTGAAAAAGACCTTGATCCTGGGAAATAAAGAAGGCAAAAGGAAAAGGGGGCAGCAGAGGATGAGATGGTCGGATGGCATCACCGACTCAGTGGACAAGAGTTTGAGCAAACTCCGGGTCATAGTGGAGGACAGGAGCCTGGTGTGCTGCAGTCTAAGAGGTCGTAAAGAGTCGGATATGGCTTAGTCAGTGAACAACCAACCAGATGAAAAGAATGAAATAATGCCATGTGCAGCAACATGGGTGGACCTAGAGGTTATCACCCTAAATGAAGTAAATCAGACAGAAAAAGACAAATATCATGTGATATCATTTTTGTGTGGAATCGAAATGCAAATATAGTCAACAGGACCCTACAGTACAGGGAACTATGTTCAATATATCCAATATTTTGTAATCTATAATAGAAAAGAATCTGAAGATGTTTATGTATAGATTTATAACCAAATCTCCTTGCTGTGCAAGGAGAAAAGTACACAACATTGTAAACCAACTATAACTCAATTTAAAAAAATTAAGAACTAAGGATAATTACCCTGTGAACTCATCTTTCAGCTTTAGCAGTTATCAGCTCTTGACCAATCTTGTTTCTTCATTATCCTCAGCCCCTCCCTACCACCTACTCCACTGTTTTATTTTGAAGTACCCCAGGCATCACAACATATCCATAAATATTTGCATGTATATCTCTAAAAAATAAGTACTATTTTCAGAAAAGTAACCACAGTGGCATTACCACTTCTGAATGTGTGTGTTAGTTGCTTAGTTGTGTCCAGCTCCTTGTGACTCCATGAACGTAGCCCACTGGGCTCCTCTGTCCATCGAATTCTCCAAGCAAGAATCCTGGAGTGGGTAGCCATCCCCTTCTCCAGGGCGTTTTCCTGACCCAGGGACTGAGCCTGGGTCTCCTGCATCACAGGCAGCTTCCTCACCATCAGAGTCACCAGGGGAGCCCACGCCTGAATATCAGCCACGATAATCCCTTCATTTCTAGCGTCTACAGTCAGTGTTCAGATTTCCCTGATTGTGTCATCAGTATTTTTAAAAGCGCATTGGATTGAATCAAAATCCAAATATTGTCTATTTATTGAGATTGGTTGATATGATTCTTTAATCTCTTTTTGTCTGTAAGGGTCTTCCTTTCTCCTTTTTCCCCTAAAATCTTTCTAAATTAAAGAAACTTGAGTTGCTTTTCCTGTGAGGGTTCCCAGTGTGGATGTTGTTAATTGCATGCACATGTGCCACTTAAATGGCCCTCTGTCCCTGTATTTCCTCTGAATTGGTTATTTAGATTGATAGGCTTAACAAGTGTTAGCATCATTTTTTGACAAGAATCCTCCGTTGTATTTTTACATCAAATAGCTCATGATGTCCAGTTATTTTTATTGTCATGTTAATAGCACTATTAATAATTGCCTGGATCTACTAACTTATTAAGGATTAAAAATAAATGCCTATATTGATTATAATCAAGTTAATATGAAACACATCTATTTCTGCTTTATTGACTATGCCAAAACCTTTGACTGTGTGGATCACAATAAACTGTGGAAAATTCTGAAATACCAGACCACCTGACCTGCCTCCTGAGAAACCTATATGCAGGTAAGGAAGCAACAGTTAGAACTGGACATGGAACAACAGACTGGTTCCAAATAGGAGAAGGAGTACATCAAGGCTGTATATTGTCACCCTGCTTATTTAACTTATATGCAGAGTACATCACGAGAAATGCTGGGCTGGAAGAAACACAAGCTAGAATCAAGATTGCCGGGAGAAATATCAATAACCTCAGATATGCAGATGACACCACCCTTATGGCAGAAAGTGAAGAGGAACTAAAAAGCCTCTTGATGAAAGTGAAAGAGGAGAGTGAAAAAGTTGGCTTAAAGCTCAACATTCAGAAAACTAAGATCATGGCATCTGGTCCCATCACTTCATGGCAAATAAATGGGGAAACAGTGGAAACAGTGGCTGACTATTTTTCTGGGCTCCAAAATCACTGCAGATGGTGATTGCAGCCATGAAATTAAAAGATGCTTACTCCTTGGAAGGAAATTATTTACCAATCTAGACAGCATATTAAAAAGCAGAGACATTACTTTGTCAACAAAGGTCCCTCTAGTCAAGGCTATGGTTTTTCCAGTGGTCATGTATGGATGTGAGAGTTGGACTATAAAGAAGGCTGAGTGTCAAAGAATTGATACTTTTGAACTATGGTGTTGGAGAAGACTCTTGAGCATCCCTTGGAATGCAAGGAGATCCAGCCAGTCCATCCTAAAGGAGATCAGTCCTCGGTGTTCATTGGAAGGACTGACGTTGAAGCTGAAACTCCAATACTTTAGCCCCCTGATGCGAAGAGCTGATGCATTTGAAAAGACCCTGATGCTGGGAAAGATTGAAGGCAGGAGGAGAAGGGGACGACAGAGGATAAGATGGTTGGATGGTATCACCGACTGAATGGACATGGGTTTGGGTGGACTCCGGGAGTTGGTGATGGACAGGGAGGCCTGGTGTGCTGCGGTTCATGGGGTCGCAAAGAGTCAGACATGACTGAGTGACTGAAATGAACTGAACTGAATATGAAACATATGTATAGAAAAGCTATTTGTGTTTATATGTTTAAAGATACATCATTAAATTTTCTCACTATTCCTTCTGAGATTTATGGCTAATATTCTCTATAAATCTAAAGTTGATTGTGTCACCTACCAGTTACAGTGACTTCTAACTCCTTGTTTCCAATTCTTAATACTACTTCTTCTCTGTTATTACATCCTGAGCTTTGACCAAGCCTTGAACAGTATCCACCGTAAGAACGTACCCTTTCTCTTGCTCTGAGTCTTATTAAGGGGGAATCTATGGTGTCGCTCACCCTTTAGGAAAAGATGACCATGAAGGGGTCTCTCTGACTCATCTCTTGCAGTGTCTCCCTCAGGTCAAGGAGCAGAGGCACCACTCTGGCTGGAGACCTGCCCTCAGCCCACCTCAATCCCAGCCTGTCACGAGATCCTTCCTTAGGCTTCTCATTACTACATACTAAAATGTTTGGTTTTGTCTCCACAGGGCAGGCCAAGTCTTCACAGAAAATTGAAGACTTGATGGAAATGGTGAAGAAGTTGCAGAAAGGTCACGTGTCTCCTCTATAACTGAGGCTCAGCCCGAGGTTTGGGGTCAGGCAGACGTGGAATCAATTCTAAGCCACCAGAGTCACCACCTTGGGAAATTAACTCATTTGTTCTCTCTTAGTTTCAAAAGTTAATTTTCTGAAGTAAAAATATGACTCCATGATTCAAAATTTAAGTATAAGGGGATAAAAGCAAAACATTTTCCCAAAACACAGTTTCAGTCCCCTTACTGGCCATCCATTTGGCTCCCCCTACACTCTACTGAATTTCCAGGATTTCATCTTTACCTTCCTTCCCTCCACGTCAACTCTGCTCTCTTCTTTCTACCAGGCACCTTCCACCCATGTCCCTATCTCGAGTAGGCCTTTGCACTGACTGTCTCCCACCCCCACCCAGGTAACTGCAAGGCCTGCCCTCCTCACTTGATTTGGGGCCCTCAAGAGGTCTCGCCATATCTGAAGGATCACTTCCCACTCCTTCACTTTTTAATCTCTTGTTCCTCTATTTCACTTGAAGTTATCACAGCCTGACTTGGTATCTCTATGTGTTCCTGCCTCCCCTCCCCAGAATGTGAGCTCTTGGAGGGCATCCACCTTCCTCTGCCTGCCCTGTCGTTTTCACTCAACCTCCTTTTCTCCCTGCAGTGGGAAGCCTAGAGCCCAGGGTTGAGGTCCTGATTAACCGGATTAATGAGGTTCAGCAAGGTGAGCTCAGGACCTTGGCTTGTCTGCCAGGAGTAGTTACGTGATTTGCAGAGCCCCTTATTCAAAATTACTTAGTGTTTTGAAACAGGGGAGCATTAAACCAAACATGGATTGGTCCATCCAAATACAGGTGCTGCAGTCACGTTTACTAACCTGGCCCTGCTGTCACCTGAGCCCAAGAAGGGCTTTGGCTCTGGAAGACTTGTTTCCTGCTCTGTAAAATCCTCTTAAGGGCCCCTCTAGGTTTACTTGAAGACAAGTGTGAAATGTTTGCAAGGACAGACGCTTACACGATGTCCTACGGTTTGGCACAGCAAAAAAGAAAGCTAGTGAGGAGCTGGGAGACGCCCGGACCATCTGGGAGACCCTGCAGAAAGAACTGGACTCATGTAAGCCTGGGGGGATCACCCAGAGGTCCCCACAGTCTCACACATCCTTGAACCCAATATTCCAGACAGTCAGCATCATTGCTGTGGCCAAGCACTCCTGCACCCTCGCCAACCTCAGGGCCTACCAATCTCCCCCATCCCACTCTATTTTGGGGAGTGTTCCTGAAACACCACCAAGCCTACTCCTACCTCAGGACCTTTGCTAGGCAGTTCCCCCATATAATACAGATTCCTACTGCCCAACGACATCATTCAGCTCTCAGCTCAAATGCCCCTTTCTCAGAGAGGCTTTCACCAATCTCCCCACCCAGAGTCAGCACCCTGCCCCCACATAGTCACATGCCCCTTACTGTTTGATGTGTTTCTTCACAGCCTTTACCCAACTTGTTGTGAAGTGTTTTTCTCTTCCCTCCATGTAACTGCACTGGCATTCCACAGGGTCCTGTCAGCCACCTTTTATCAAGCACCCTTTGGTGCCCACAGGGAGTGTGCGCACAAGAGGGGAAGGGGACTTACCTCGAAGGGGGTCTACATTTGGGGTTTGGGGTAGGCCTTGCCAAGCCCAGTCTTTCAGGGTACAGTGGGTGTTTGGTGATGCCCAAACATGTTTCTATGTTTTCCAGTGAGTGGAGAGAAAGTACGCCTGAAAGAGATCTTGAGCAAAAAGCAAGGTAATTGCATCTACTTTATCTCCAGGTTTTTGCCTTTGCCACCTTTCAGAAACCCACTCTATAGCTGTAAAAGCCTTTTGAAGCCTGAATCACCTTGCCTCCCTCCTGTGGCTCCCACCAGACCTGTAGTAGATGACAGAGTCCCATCAGCTCTTCAGGAGGCCTCACATAACCTGGTGTTCTTACCCCTGCCCAGACCTCAGCCATGATGGGCTGTCACGGGGTCCTCACTTCCTCTCCCTGCAGAGACCCTGAGGGTCCTCCGGCTCCACTGCCAGGATAAGGAGAGTGAGGCACAGAGGTAAGAGCTTCCACCTCGCCCCTGCTGCGCGCTACCCCTTCATTCTGGTAAAAAAATAAATACATAAGGGAAATCAGCCTTAGACCCACAGCTCTCATCTTCTTCCTCTATAGAATAGGGAGACCGTGACTCCCAACAGTAGGTTGTAGTATTGATTACCATCTTTTTCACTGAGATAATCATTCATTTGCTAGCACGTCAATTAAATTCCTTCAGCTGGTTTTTATTCTGTACTTTTTATGGTTTCATCTGTCCCTTCACTTAGGTATCAAGCCAACCATCTGTCCACCAGCCTCTCTCCATTCACCCATTATCCTTCTATTCACCCACCTCTCTAGCTCCTGAATGCTTATATTGCTCATTTTGTGACCAGAGGCCTCCAAGCTCCTAGCATACCAACACTGAATATGTTCGAGGAATTCACATGAGATCAATATGTGTGTGCTTGTGTGTGTGACCACACCCACATTGATCTCCCTCATCTTCACAATGACATTCCAGAGGGCATGTGTTCATACCACCCCAAAAGTTACAGAAAGGACCTCAATCTGGAAGGCTAGAACAGATGTCAAGAGAAGGGAATGGGAGCCCCACCCCAGGCCCCTCCTAGGGAGAGATTATGCAGAAAGCGTGGTGACTGCCTCGCCTCTCGCCAGGAAGCGGACCATGCTGCAGGAGTGCAAGGAGCGCATCTCTGCCCTGGACTCCCAGATGCAGCAGGAGAAGAGCAAGCAGAGGCAGCTGAGGTAGAGGCCGCCCCCCAAGGCGTGGCGGCTGGGTGGGCTGTAAGCGCGGAGGGGGTGATGCTAGGGATGGGGATTGGAAGGCCTGGCTGAGCTGAAGCTTGGAGGGTCAAGGAGGCAGAGGCGCTTGACAGCGTGAAGGGCACAGGCCAGCTCCCTCACGTCTGTGCATAAAGACGCCAGTGTGAGCCAGGTCGGGAGGGGCGTCCCAGCCCACAGCCCCTCAACCTGTGTGTTCGGTTCCCAGGTTGGATTTCGAGGAGAAACTGGAGGATCTGATGGGCCAGTATAAGGACCTATGGGAATTCCACGTGAGTCACTCAGAGCTACTCTATCCACCTGGCGCGCCTTCCCTGGCAGCACTAGGCCAGAGCTCAGTGTCATCCCCCAGGCCTCCCTCCCGTCAGCTGCCACGCCCAGTTCCTGAGCAAGCCCAGCAGCCATCTTCAGAGCCACACTGAACCTAGCTCCTCCTCGCCCTCAGTGCCACCAGGGGTTGTCATCTTCACTGACCCTGCCCACCCATCTCTGGTGCCTCCCAGGGGCCTTAAGAGTTCAAGAGGAACTCTGAAGAACTGAGGAGGGGTTATCCATTAAGGAGATTCATGGATGTCTTTGGGGCCATCACAGTCACAGGGAAGATAGTGGGGAAATAAGCAGGCCACTGTTTGCCACCTAGGGATCCCAAACAAGAAAATAGGCAGAGAGAGTGAAAGTCAGGATGGGAAGACTCAGGGAGGTCACCTGGAGGGAAGAGTAGGAGCTACAGTGCTGAACTGATAACCGACTCTCCAGAGAACAGTCTTGAGTCCTGGTGTTTGCAGGACCCCCTTGCAGAGTTCCTGAACTCTGACTACCTCGTGAGCTTCTCCTGCAGAGCAGCACAGGTACCTGGGGTAGAGCAGGTCCAGACAGAGGGAGTGGCCAGTGCAGAGGCCCTGAAGCTGGCCTGTGCCCGGCGTGCAGGAAGTGCGGCACAGGAGGAAAGGCCAGATCCAGACTGGCTCCTCTGAGGCACGTGGGAGAAAGCCAGGAGTTGCAGACAGGTCTCCTTTATTATCCATCAGAAACCAGAGCGCCTGGCCCTGGAGATCGGCACCCTGGACAGCAGCAAGGAGCAGTTGCTTAAGGAAGGTGAGGCCTGGAAGATGGGGATACCCTGATCTGCCCTGCCCTGCCCTGCCCATCCGTTCCTTCCTGCTGCAGAGAAGCTGGTGGAGGCAAAGCTGGAGGATGTGAAGCATCGTCTGCGCTCGCAGTTTGGAGCCGAGGGCCACACAATCAGTGAAGGGCTCTTCCTCCGCAGCCCGGAGGCAGCAGCTGTGGTGTAAGACAGGGATGGGGAGGGGCGAGGGAGTGGAGGGAGGGAGCTGCCGGCACCCGTGGCCCCACCCTCAGTCATCTGTTGGAGGAGGAGAACAGGAAAGCCCAGGAGCTGCTGGAGGCTGCGGCCCAGCGCCAGGAGCAGCTGCAGCAGAAGTGTCAGCAGCTGCAGCAGAGGCGGCAGAGGTGGGCGTGGAGCCCTCCCCCAAGGCCCCGAGGGGAAAGGGGCTGAGGGAGTCCCTGCCCCCTTCCAGACTCTGTGTCTTGGTCCCTTTACGGTCCTACCCTTCTCCCTCCACCTCCTCCTGCCCCACTCCCGACCTCTTTCTATCCAGGCTGAAGGAGGAGCTGGAAAAACTTGGGATACAGGTCCCTGCCCAGGCCCAGAGCAAGCAAGAGGAGGAGGCTGGCCTAGGAGAAGCTGTGAGTCCTGGAATCTGGTGCAGGGAGCAGAGAGAGCTTGTGAGAGGAGCTGTGGGTGGAAAGGCCCCTCAGAAGATGGTCCTCAGGGAAGGGCATTTCCAATGGGACCCATCCCAGGCCAGAGTGCAGTGGCTGGCAGTGTGGGGTGAGGAGGGGCAGGACCCATGGAGGGTGTGGGCACAGGGATCTGAGGAGACTCCTGCCTCAAACCCTGACCTCCCACAGGCCAATCCCAAGCCGCTTGGAGTCAGTGAGGAGAAAGACCCAGAGCCATCCACCAAGTAGCACCGGATGCCCCGAGGCAAGGAGAACCCACCCTGCTCCGGAGCTTACGGTTTGGACTTGAGCAAATAAAGGCACGACTTCGATACAACTGCCTCAGCTGACTCTGTGCTCGGCTCGGGGAGGAGGGGTATCCATCCCGGGACACCTGGCACCTGAGTCTGCATGAAAGCCTGGCCACACTCTGCCTCTTGTCTTCAGCCAGAAACCCAGAGCAGGCACTCAATAAATGTTTCCCTAACCTCAAAGTCCCCTGACTGCTCATCTCTAGCACTTGCCATGTTGTGCTGGGTCCCCATGCAGAGGGATACAAAACTCAGACCATCTTACAATAGGCCCACAGGTTCTGCACACCCACCCTGTGATTGTCTTCCGTTCCTTATTCAGGCCTGGACCACACAGAATCCCAGAAATATCAACAATGAGGACCAAAGTGCTGGGGTCCTCAGCCAATCAGTTCTGTGCCCACAGTACCCACTGATTAGCTGAGAAAACGAATTGTAATTGGAGCCTAAATGTAATTTGAGACATTACTTTGTCAACAAAGGTCTGTCTAGTCAAGGTTTTTCCAGTGATCATGTATGGATGTGAGAGTTGGACTATCAAGAAAGCTGAGCGCCAAAGAATTGATGCTTTTTAACTGTGGTCTTGGAGAAGACTCTTGAGAGTCCCTTGGACTGCAAGGAGATCCAACGTGTCCATCCTAAAGGAGATCAGTCCTGGGTGTTCGTTGAAAGGACTGATGCTGAAGCTGAAACTCCGATACTTTGGCCACCTGATGCGAAGAGCTGACTCATTTGAGAAAATCCTGATGCTGGGAAAGATTGAGGGCAGGAGGAGAAGGGGACCACAGAGGATGAGATGGTTGGATGGCATCACCAACTCAACAGACATGGGTTTGGGTGGACTCTGGGAGTTGGTGATGGACAGGAAGGCCTGGCGTGCCGCGGTTCATGGGGTCACAAAGAGTCTGACATGACTGAGAACTGAACTGGGCACAAAATCTATACCTGAGACACTTGTTACAAGAACATAGTATGTTATCCTCAGTGTTCTGGGACTCAATCATTCTAGGAGTGTTGTGTGCTTATGGCATGTTTCAAATCCACAGGAATGCATCAACTCAAGGGCAATGATGGGAGTCAAAGTCTGTGCTCTTGAGTCAAAAGACAGTGAATTCATAGGTACAAGGAGATTCCATCTCTTGAAAGGCTTCCCCATCCAGGTAGGACAGTGAACATAGGGAGGTCGATAACCTCAACAATTCTCATTTCTGTATACATGACCAGTTACAGAAATTGATTTATACCCATTTCTGTAACTTTCTAATGGAAGAAAGTGAAGAGGAACTAAAGAGCCTCTTGATGAAAGAGGAGAGTGAAAAAGTTGGCTTAAAACATTAAGAAAAAAAAAAAAACACTAAGATCATGGCATTCTGTCCATAACTTCGTGGCAAATAGAAGAGGGCAAAGTCGAAGCAGTGACAGGTTTTATTTTCCAAGGCTCCAAAATCACTGCGGATGGTAACTGTAGCCATGATATTAAAAGATGTTTGCTCCTTGGAAGGAAGTTATGACAAACCTATACAGAGAATTAAAAAGCAGACATCACTGCTGACGAAGGTCTGCGGTCAGAGCTATGTTTTGCCTGTAGCCATGTATGGGTGTGAGAGTTGGACCTAGAGAAGGCTGTTGTTCATTCACTTCCTACTCCGCAGCACGATGGACTGCGGCACCGCAGGCTTCTCTGTCCGTCACTATCTCCCAGAGTTTGCTCAAACTCATGTGCATTGAGTTCATGATGACACCCAACTGTCTCGTCCTCTGTCACCCCCTTCTCCTCCTTCCTCCAGCATCAGGTGGCCAAAGTATTGGAGCTTCAGGTTCAGCATCAGTCCTTCCAATGAATATTCAGGGTTGATTTCCTTTCAGATTGACTGGTTTGATCTCCTTGCCATCCAGGGCACTCTCAAGAGTCTTTTCCAGCACCACAATTTGAAAGCATCATTTCTTTGCAACTCAAAGGTCCATATAATCAAAGCTATGGTTTTTCCAGTAGTCATGTACAGATGTGAGAGTTGGACCATAAAGAAGGCTGAGTGCCAAAAACTTTATGCTCCTGATACAGAGAGCTGACTCATTGGAAAAGACTCTGATGCTGGGCAGTGAAAGTGAAAGTCGGTCAGTCGTGTCTGACTCTCTGCGACCCCATGGACTATATAGTCCATGGAATTCTCTAGGCCAGAATACTAGAGTGGGTAGCCTTTCCCTTCTCCAGGGGATCTTCCCAACGCAGGGATCAAACCCAGGTCTCCCACACTGCAAGTGGACTCTTTACCATCTGAGCCACAAAGGAAGCTCAAGAATACTGGAGTGGGGAGCCCATCCCTTCTCCAGTGGATCTTCCTGGCCCAGGAATTGAAGTGGGGAGCCCATCCTTTCTCCAGTGGGTCTTCCTGGCCCAGGGATTGAACCAGGGTCTCCTGCATTGGAGGCGGATTTGTTACCAACTGAACTCTCAGGGCAAGAGTAAGGCAAAAGGAGAAGGGGGCTGCAGAGGATGACATGTTTGGATAGCATCACTGACTCAATGGGCATGAATTTGAGAAAACTCCAGGAGATAATGAAGGACAAGGGAGCCTGGCATGCTGCAGTTCATGGGGTCGCAAAGAGTTGGATACAACATAGTGACGGAACAACAAAACGAAACTGGTCGTGGAGTCATAGCTGGAATTTAGAACTTCCCTCACCTTCCACCACACATTCTGTATCCCTTGGCCTTCATTAAGCAACTCAGTTGTTTGTGCACTTTTACCTGGTGGAGTGACCCAAATCTTTATTCCTGAAAGATGTGGGGGGGTTAGTACTCTTGCTGGGTTGAGTTGTACAGTTCTTTCACTGGCATTAATCACAGAGCATGGTAGTACTGAAAGAAGCTCTAAGGTGTATCCTGCATGACAGCCTTGCTTTCCTCACTTCCAGTGTAGGGAAGTAGTCCAGTTTCCTCAAAGTAGTCAGGGTCAATCACACCAGCCAGCACAGTAGCTTCCTTCTTTGCCTGTTGATTCACAGGCATAAGAAACCCACAGCGGCTGAGTTGCAGTCTTTAACTTCCAGTTCAATGGAATCATCATTATATCTTCCAATAGAAGCATTCCTCCCTCTGGCACTAAGACCTCTGGGCCAGTGGAATATATGGTTGTGGGAACAGGAAGCAAAATTTTCCAGCAGATCTCTAGGGACAACAGTGAGTGTTACCACTCCCATTTCACCCCGTGAATTTTGGACCTTTGCATGCTGGCCACAGGAGACAACACCATAAATTAGACACTGATTCAGAACATACACAACCTTCTGGAGAACCCCGTCCCAGCCCTGCAGGGTACTGCCAATTATCTGGCATTGTAACTGAGTCTCCAAAAGACCATTCCACCATTTGGTCAAGCCAGCTGCTTTGGGATGGCGGGAGCATGATAAGACCAGTGAATTCCATCAGAGCTTGGCCTGCTACAGAACTTTTTTTTTTAAGGGAGCTTTTTGATCAGAAGTAATGCTGTGTGGAAGACCATGGTGCTGGATAGGAATTCTTAAGTCTGCAGAAGGCAGTTTTGGCCAAAGCACTGTGTGCAGGGAAGGCGGATCCAAAACCAGACTCGTCACTGCTCTCATCCCATCTGGAGTCGCAGTCGCTACTGACACTAACCACGCCACATAGTCCACTTCTCAGAATACTCTGTGCTAGACTTTTCAAAAAGGCCTTCAATAGCACTTTTAGCTTCCTAATAGGTTTTTGATTGCTAGTTTAACTGAGAGACATAATGGCCTCCTCAGACAATTTTTCAAATTCCACTCCAGCAAATAGACCCCATATGTGGGTCTCTGTCTTGTCCCAGGCCTTAATCTCTTCATTCAAGTCCCCTTGTGAAACTGTACCCTGTAACTTACAAGGTCCGTATAGGAGAAACAAGCTGATACCCCCAAGAACACCAGAGAGGGACTTCCCTGGTTGTCCAGTGGCCAAAACTCCGCATTCCCAATGCAAGGGGCCAGCTTTGATCCCTGGTTGGGAAACTAGATGCCACATACCACAACTAAGAGCACACATTCCACAAATAAAGAATCTGCATGCTACAAGGAAGACCCGGTGCCGCCAAATGAATACTGAAAAGAAAGAACACCAGGAAAAGTGCAGATAGGAAGCAACTTGCTGATGCACAGACGCACTGAGGGACTAGAGTGTCTGACAGTGGACTTGAGATGGCACAGGCCAAAACTCCACCTCCCGTCATATGCGAAATACCACACACTTGTACATACGATGCGTGAAGAGGCAGAAGACAGAACAGCAGAGAACTCAGTACTCCCGCTGAAAGTTAAACTTACTTTCCACCAATCATCCCTGAGCTCCCTGCCCATCTTTCTCCCTCCTTCCAAGATAAGCACACCAGTCTGCCTCCTGTCTCCTAACCTGGGCTCCCGATAATAGAGCTTGTTTCTTTCTGCAGAAGACTGTGGCCTCAGCATTTGGCCTTTTCTACTGTGTAGCAGGAAATGAGCCCACACACTCAGCTAAAGATTGACTGACAGCGCCACGTACTCCGGGACCATTCTCACAGGCAGTGCAGGCTACTAAATAGATAGATAGAAAACTCCACTTAATTAGTGAAATTCACATTTGGAGATAATAATAAAATCAAAACCGTATCACATAAGGGTAAAACCAGAAAACTTCTACTTGTTAGTGACACCTGCTGGAGGATGATCAATGTCAAATGACAATAGTCATTCAGGTGAGTTGTACACCACTCTGTTGAGTGGTGGTCTCCTGACTATTAGTCTGGGTTTCTTTGCTGGTTTGCAAACCAGAGTCCCAAACCTTCCAAGGAAGCCACTGTCTAAACCAACATGGTGAATGCAGGCCCGCATGCCATCACTTTTTTAAAATAACTGTATTTACTTGGCTGTGCTGGGTCTTCATTGCCGCACGGTTTTTTCTCCAGCAGCAGTGAGTGGGAACTGCTTTCCAGTGGTGCTGCATGAGCGTCTCACTCCAGCGGCTTCTCTCGCTGTGGAGCACGGGCTCGCTCTAGGGCACGAGGGCTCCGGCAATTGTGGGGCACTGGCTCAGTTGCTCCGTGACATGTGGGACCTTCCAGAACGAGGGAGCAAGCCCGTGTTCCCTGCACTGGGGGGCAGATTCTTTAGCTCTGAGCAACCAGAGAAGTTCACTGTTGTCTGTACCATTCTAGGAATTAATGGAGACTCTCGCCTTTCCCAGGAGACAGCTGCCATCTGTCAGTCCCTCCCTCAACCTGCCGTGGAAAGGGCGGCACGCTCCTCGGTGCCTCTCCCACTCCCCGCTCCAGCTGTCCACCACAAACTCCCGCCTGGAGTCTCCTGCCATGAGCACCATGACCACCGCTCTCAGCTAGTCACACACCAACGTGGCGAGTCTTCACACTGACTTCACTATCAGCCCATACTCTCCAGTGATGCAGCGGCCAGACCTGCCGCACTGAACCGAGAAATCGACCCTCTTGCTGTTTAGTGCAGTGCATGTTCTGCACTCCAAAAGGCTCGCCATTTATTTCGGCCACTCAAATACCCCAAATAATTGAGCTCAGTCTTGACTCAATTTTGTGGCCCTAGCTAGATGAGTTTACCCTCTGAAACAGTCAGTTAAGGCCATACTCCCAGGCACCTTCTGAGTTGTACCCTCACACTTCACTACCATACACCTGCCCTAATCATCCCAGGGCCAGGAAACAGAACAGTCAGGGACAGCCTCAGTGCCCGGAAAATATTCACATTAGCCGACTCCAAGCCTGTTTGCCACGCCTGCCCCTTCCCTTCTTGTTGAACCCACAGTAGAGGCACTGGTACCCACTTCAGTCTCTGCCCTGTCTATCTCTGAGTGGCCCAGCATGGTGTGCCATTTCTTCCCAGGAAATTGTAACTAAACTGTGAAACTCTTTCTGGATCTCTCTCTTGATCTATGTCCAGTGTCAACAACCTCATGCAAAATAACAGAATCAAAGCAGAGTCAGAAAGGTGATGGCCAGTTGTTAAGTCACAATAAGATGTCAGCTTTCCATGCCTGGAGGGTCAGTTGAGATACACGTGACCCAGAGAACCCAACAGAGTGGATTCCAGCTTGTTCACAGTGGCCACCAGCTCAGCAGCACACACTTTATGGGCTTTTCACCCTTTCCTGTGTCATTTTCCCCACTCCCTCATTCTTGCTTTTTGTAATCACTTCCCAAATAAACTCTTTACACAAGCTTGTGTCTCACCTGTGTTTCAGAATACGAGATGAAAGACAACAGGAAAACCAAGCAAGACAACACAACTCCTACTCTGATCTAGTCAAAGGTAAATAAAGGGACTCCAGCCAGAAATAAATTGATACCTACTTAACCCCCACCCAAAATTAAGGAGTGGACAGCTCCCAAAGCTAGCAATCCCAACACAATCACCAGCAGAATCAATATCAGCACCAGGAGAGTCAGAAGTACTCCTGCCCTGTTTTTCAGAAGAGCTGTAACTTAATATTGGATACATCTGCTTGAAGAAACCTGAATCAGATACAGGATTTTAACTGCAAGAGATTTGGGTTTCCTGTTGCTGTTGTAAGAAATTACTGCAAGCATAAGAGTTTTAGCAAAAAGAAGTGTATTCCCTTACATCTGGAAGACAAAAGTTTAAGCATTGCACTCACCTTGAATGACTCTAAGCTCATATTACCTGCCTATATTCACAAGCCACCTTTATCTCATTTATGTATATTGCCCTGAAGCTGAATTTTACTTATTTTCACTTCCCCATTTTATTTAAGGACCGTCAAAAAGCTCATATAGCAAAATATAAAACAAGTTGAGGAAAAAACCAACTCACCAGAGATGTATTCATTTCCTGCTGTTCTTAAAAACACATAGAGGACTCTGGAAATAGAGTTGACAGAGAAGGTTAATGGAGGCATGTCAAATGAAATTTTTAAAGATGCTTATTTAAATAATGGTTGTTTTTTATTTAAACAATGGCTGCCTCTCTGTATTGATTTCCCTGTGAACTTCCCTACAAATGACACGGGCTTTGCCATCTGACTTATGTTGGCTCTACGATGCAAACACAGATGAAGAACACTTTTTCACTGGAGCCTGCTTTCTGTGAACACTGTCATCTCATGAAGATACCTGGGGCTAGATTGCTAGGGACATGTGGTTTAGCCAACAGCCAGCACAAACTATCCAAGTTAAATGAAGTCATTTTAAACCAAACAGCTTCCTCAGTCAGGGCACCAGATGACTACAGCTTCACTTGTGAACCAGACATAGGAACTGACCAATTAATTGAGCCCAAGATGCTAAACCACACACCAGGGATTGTATATGGAATCAGAAAAAATGGTACAAATGAAACTATTTATAAAACAGAACTAGAGTCACAGGTGTAGAAAACAAACAAGTTACCAAGGGGGAAAGAAGCCGAGGAGGGATAAATAGGGAGACTGGGGCAGACATTGCCTTTCTTTGGGATTGGAATGAACACTGACCTTTTCCAGTCCTGTGGCTGCTGCTGAGTTTTCCTAATTTGCTGGCATATTGAATGCAGCACTTTCACAGCATCATCTTTCAGGATTTGAAATAGCTCTACTGGAATTCCATCACCTCCACTAGCTTTGTTAGTAGTGATACTTCCTAAGGCCCACTTGACTTCACATTCCAGGATGTCTGGCTCTAGGTGAGTGATCACACCATCGTGGTTATCCAGGTCGTGAAGATCCTTTTTGTACAGTTCTTCTGTGTATTCTTGCCACCTCTTCTTAATATCTTCTGCTTCTGTTAGTCCATACCATTTCTGTCCTTTATCAAGCCCATCTTTGCATGAAATGTTCCCTTGGTATCTCTAATTTTCTTGAAGAGATCTCTAGTCTTTCCCATTCTCTTGTTTTCCTCTATTTCTTTGCACTGATCGCTGAGGAAGGCTTTGTTATCTCTCCTTGCTATTCTTTGGAACTCTGCATTCAGATGCTTATATCTTTCCTTTTCTCCTTTGCTTTTCACTTCTCTTCTTTTCACAGCTATTTTTAAGGCCTCCCCAGACAGCCATTTTGCTTTTTTGCATTTCTTTTCTATGGGGATCATCTTGATCGCTGTCTCCTTATTTAACTTATATGCAGAGTACATCAAGAGAAATGCTGGGCTGGAAGAAGCACAAGCTGGAATCAAGATTGCCGGGAGAAATATCAATAACCTCAGATATGCAGATGACACCATCTTTATAGCAGAAAGTGAAGAGGAACTAAAAAGCCTCTTGATGAAAGTGAAAGAGGAGAGTGAAAAAGTTGGCTTAAAGCTCAATATTCAGAAAACTAAGATCATGGCATCTGGTCCTAACACTTCATGGGAAATAGATGGGGAAACAGTGGAAAGAGTGTCAGACTTCATTTTTTGGGGCTCCCAAATGATTGCAGCCATGAAATTAAAAGATGCTTACTTGGTGGCTCAGAGGTTAAAGTGTCTGCCTGCAATGCAGGAGACCTGGGTTCGATCCCTGGGTCGGGAAGATCCCCTGGAGAAGGAAATGGCAACCCACTCCAATATTCTTGCCTGGAGAATGCCATGGACAGAGGAACCTGGTGGGCTACAGAGTTCACGGGGTCGCAAAGAGTCGGACACGACTGAGTGACTTCATTTTCACTTTCACTTACTCCTTGGAAGGAAATTTATGACCAACCTAGACAGCATATTCAAAAGCAGAGACGTTACTTTGCCAACAAAGGTCCATCTAGTCAAGGCTATGGTTTTCCCAGTGGTCATGTATGGATGTGAAACTTTGACTGTGAAGAAAGCTGAGCACCGAAGAATTGATGCTTTTGAACTCTAATGTTGGAGAAGACTCTTGAGAGTCCCTTGGACTGCAAGGAGATCCAACTAGTCCATTCTAAAGGATATCAGTCCTGGGTGTTCTTTGGAAGGACTGATGCTAAAGCTGAAACTCCAGTACTTTGGCCACCTCATGCAAAGAGTTGACTCACTGGAAAAGACTCTGATGCTGGGAGGGATTGGGGGCAGGAAGAGAAGAAGATGACAGAAGATGAAATGGCTGGATGGCATCACCGACTCAATGGACGTGAGTTTGAGTGAACTCCAGGAGTTGGTGATGGACAGGGAGGCCTGGTGTGCTGTGATTCATGGGGTCACAAAGAGTTGGACACAACTGAGCAACTGAACTGAACTGAACTGGGGCAGACATATATACACTGACTGTATGGATCACAATAAACTGCGGAAAATTCTGAGAGATGGGAATACCAGACCAACCTGACCTGCCTCTTGAGAAATCTGTATGCAGGCCAGGAAGCAACAGTTAGATCTGGACATGGAACAACAGACTGGTTCCAAATAAGAAAAGGAGTACATCAAGGCTATATATTGTCACCCTGCTTATTTAACTTATATGCAGAGTACATCATGAGAAATGCTGGGCTGGAAGAAACACAAGCTGGAATCAAGATTGCCGGGAGAAATATCAATAACCTCAGATATGCAGATGACACCACCCTTATGGCAGAAAGTGAAGAGGAACTAAAAAGCCTCTTGATGAAAGTGAAAGAGGAGAGTGAAAAAGTTGGCTTAAAGCTCAACATTCAGAAAACGAAGATCATGGCATCCGGTCCCATCACTTCATGGGAAATAGATGGGGAAACAGTGGAAACAGTGTCAGACTTTATTTTGGGGGGCTCCAAAATCACTGCAGATGGTTACTGCAGCCATGAAATTAAAAGACTCTTACTCCTTGGAAGAAAAGTTATGACCAACCTAGATAGCATATTCAAAAGCAGAGACATTACTTTGCCGACTAAGGTCCGTCTGGCCAAGGCTGTGGTTTTTCCTGTGGTCATGTATGGATGTGAGAGCTGGACTGTGAAGAAGGATGAGCGCCAAAGAATTGATGCTTTTGAACTGTGGTGTTGGAGAAGACTCTTGAGAGTCCCTTGGACTGCAAGGAGATCCAACCAGTCCATCCTAAAGGAGATCAGCTCTGGGATTTCTTTGGAAGGAATGATGCTAAAGCTGAAGCTCCAGTACTTTGGCCACCTCATGTGAAGAGCTGACTCATTGGAAAAGACTGATGCTGGGAGGGATTGGGGGCAGGAGGAGAAGGGGACGACAGAGGATGAGATGGCTGGATGGCATCACGGACTCGATGGACATGAGTCTGCGTGAACTCCAGGAGTTGGTGACGGACAGGGAGGCCTGGCGTGTTGCGATTCATGGGGTCACAAAGATTCGGACATGACTGAGCGACTGAACTGAACTGAACTGATACATAAAGTAAATAACTAATAAGAACCTATTGTACATAACAGGGAACTCTACTCAATAGTCTGTATGGGAACAGATTCTAAAAGAGTGGATATCTGCATAACTGATTCACTTTGCTGTACAGCAGAAACTAACAGAACATTGTAAATCAACTACACGCCAATAAAAATTAATTTTAAAAAAGGCAAAACAAAACAAAATGCTGAACCACAGAACTTGTAACAAATTTTTAAAATTATTTTTTATTTTTTAAGTCAGTAAACTTGTGTTGATTCATTACTGAGCAAAATCTAAATGATATGTCTAGACCCCAAACTCAATGTTTTTAACAAAATTATGCAGAGAAGGAAGTCTTATATTACATGCTGAATATGATCAATAGGACTTCATAACCATAAGTAGAACTTCTGAAAGGAAAACAAATGTTACTTGGATGGATCTCAATAAGGTTGTTGCAATGAAGAAACCACATGAATTTTACAAATCAGCTGTGAACAGACCAGAAAACTATGTTTCAAATTTTCACCTTTTTTACATCATGAGTCTATTATTTCTATGGGGGTATATGCTATGTTTTATTTACGTTCTGAAAAATCAGTTTGGAGCCAATTAGAATGAAGAGTGATTCACTCTAATAGGAAAAATAATTTTCCTAGTTTGTTTGAAAATAGGCTTCTGTTATTGTGCTGTAGAATTTATGATTATCAAGAACAGATGTTAAATGGGAAACATGTTACTAGCCCTTAGAGCCCACTTCGTCCACAGAAAGCATTTGCAAAAAAGGGTAAGCATATTTAAAGCAAGGTCTTCTAGAATTTATTTGTTCTTAAAAGTGAAAATGTTAGTCGCTCAATCGTGTCCCACTCTTTGAGACCCATCAGGCTCCTCTGTCTGTGGAATTCTCCAGGCAAAAATACTGGAGTGGGTTGCCATGCCCTTCTCTGGGGCATCTTTCTGACCAGGGATCAAACCTAGGTCTCCTGCATTGCAAGCAGATTCTTTCCTGTCCTAAGTTGGTTGCATTTCTCAAAAATGTCAAAATAAACATGTGCTTTGGCTTCATGGTGGCAGATTGGATAATATCCAAAAGTCAAGATATCTGATGTATACAAAAAATCACATGAGCCTAGCCAATCACGCATGGCTTCAAATCCTTTTTTTCTCTCCCCACCCCTACCTTGGAGAAGACTCTTGAGAGTCCCTTGCAAGGAGACTCCCCTTGCAAGGAGATCCACAAGTCCATTCTAAAGGAGATCAGTCCTGGGTATTCTTTGGAAGGACGGATGCTAAAGCTAAAACTCCAATACTTTGGCCACTTCATGCGAAGTGTTGACTCATTGGAAAAGACTCTGATGCTGAGAGGAATTGGGGGCAGGAGAAGGGGACGACAGAGGATGAGATGGCTGGATGGCATCACCGACTCGATGGACATGAGTTTGAGTGAACTCCAGGAGTTGATGATGGACAGGGAGGCCTGGCGTGCTGCAGTTCATGGGGTCGCAAAGAGTCAGATATGACTGGGCAACTGAACTGAACTGAACCCCTACCCCAACCCCGTTCACTCCCCAATCTTTTTTATACGGCAGAAGTACCCTGACAAACCATTCCTGAACAGAAAGAACTACCAGGAAGAGAGAGCATCACCGTACCCCTGGATATCAGAGTTGAGGGTATAACAGTGTGAGAGTATTCAGATCACAGAGACGATGCGTGCACAATGACGGAGTGGGGACATTTAGGGGGCGCTGTAGACAGACTCTTTCAGCTGTGACAGGTTATCCCTCCATCCCAGACCACATTCTCAAGATCTCTCCAGTGAGTAACATTTCCTTAGCCTTTGCCAAGCCCAGTGGTAAAGAATCTGCCTGCCAGTGCAGGAGACACAGAAGATGCAGGTTTGTTCCCTGGGTGGGGACGAGCCCTTGGAGAAAGAGATGGCAGTCACTTCAGTATTCTTGCCTGGAAATTCCATGGACAGAGGAGGCTGGTGGGTTACAGTCCATGGGGTCTCAAAGAGTTGGACACGACTTAGCAACTGAACAACAACCCCTCTCAGCCCAGTTCAGGTCTCCTTCTGAAAACCGGTCCAGTCCTTCCCTGCCTGCGTGCATGCTCAGTCGCTCGGTCATGCCCTACTCTTTGTGACCCTGTGGACTGTAGCTCACCGGGCTCCTCTGTCCATGGGAGTTTTCAAGCAATAATACTTGTGGGTTGCCGTTTCCTCCTCCTGCGGATCTTCCCCACCCAGTGAACAAACCTGCATCTTCTGTGTCTCCTTCATTGGCAGGTGGATTCTTTACCACTGAGCCACCTGGGAAGCCTCCAGACCTTCCATTATTACCCAAATCTCCTTCACTCTGGGCAGAAGCAATGGTAATTTATTGGCTATGCAAAGCTAGTATCTTCTCCTTTTTGTGGCTTTTCTGCCTCTGCTCTAAAGCACTAATGAGAGGGTTCAGACCGTAGGGCTGTCTTTCCAATAGAAATCTGTTCGTAGGGCACCTCCCCTTCATGCTTCCTAATAGCTACCTTATTCCTAGAAAACAGAACGGCCATCCAGAGCCCAGTGATTCCCTCCTGGAACTCACAGTTCTTGAAAACTGGGTCCTGTGTCACTGTACATGAAACCTGGAGTGTTCAGCAGGCTACACAGCACATTAGGGGACCTGATACTTCACCTGCTGAAGAGACCCCACAAGCAACTGCCACACAGTGAGACTCTGCCTGCACTTCACATTGGCGTCTCTGGGAAGCCGGGTGCAACTCGTTAGTCCATTAGTCCTTAAAGGCGCTCCCGCTACAGATGAGCAAACCGGATGTCCAGGATGTGGAGTGAAGCGTCAGCCGCGCAGTCGTGTCCGACTCTGCGACTCTACAGGCTGGGGCCCGCCAGGCTCTTCTGTCCGTGGCGTTCTCCAGGCCAGAGTACTGGAGTGGGCTGCCATTTCCTTCTCCAGGGGATCTTCCCGACCCCGGGATCAAACCCTGGCCTCCTGCATTGCAGGAAGACTCTTTACCATCTGAGTCAGCAGGGAAGCTCTTTCAATGTCATAGAGGTTCACAACATTGCCAGACAGAGTTGGACAGTGAACGTGGCCTGCAGGCTTCCCATGCTCACTCGCTCGGTCCTCAGGCCAGACCCAGCCTTGTCAACACCTTGAACTCCACTCCCAGGTCACAAAGCCTCCAGATGTGGGCACCCAGCAGTCCACAGTGAACCTTTTCCTGGCCATGCAACACTCCATGCAAAGTGCAAGCCGGCCCTTCCCAGGTTGGGAACATCAACAATAGACATCTGTTTCTCACAGTTCTGGAGCTTGCGTAGTCCAAGATCGAGGTGCCAGCAGATTCAGTGTCTGGAGAGAGCCTGCTTCCTCGCTAAAGGCAGTTTCAGTGTGTCCTCCCACGGCAAGGGGAAAGGCAGCTATGTGGGGTCTCTTCCATAAGGACGTTAATCCCAGTCAGGAGAACTCTGACCTAATCAGCTCGCAAAGGTCGAAACTCTTGATACTGCCACACTGGGGGCTAGGGCTTCCACAAATGAATTTGGGGGAGGTACACATGGTCCCTGTGATGGGGCTTTTAGAAGTAATTCTGGTAACAGCTCAGAATGGAGGGGAGAGTCGTAGAGAAAACTTTCACTTCTTAGAGCGTTTTTCATATTCGTGTACAAAATATTGCCAGATGTACGAGTGATAAAGACTGTATTGAAAAGGTCTTGGAAGGACATGAGGCAAAGTTTATTGGACAATGGAGGAAAGGTGATACTTGTAATAAACTGCTAAAGAACTTGGCCTAACTGTGTTCAAGGTGCAGTCTTTGTGGGAGGCAGAACTGTTCAAATAGTTTAAAAATGAAACTGGATACATAGTGTAGGGCGAACAAGACGTGGTGGCTGGAAACAGCAGCATATTCGCTGGTCACATTTCACGGCACCAATGGCGCAAACCGGCCCCTTCGAGTTGCTCGTCAAGGAATGCGAGGAGAGGAGCGACTTGAAGGCAGGGCTACTGAACAAGAAGGAGCAAGAACTTGGATATTTGGGAGGGTCTCAGCCTAGAGGGCAGACAGAATGAAAACCACAATCACAGAAAACTAACCAAATTGACCACATGGACCACAACCTTCTCTAACTCAATGACACTATGAGCCATGCCATGTAGGGCCACCCAAGATAGATGGGTCACGGTAGAGAGTTTTGACAAAACGTGGTCCACTGGAAAAGGGAATGACAAACCACTTCAGTGTTCTTGCCTTGAGAACCCCATGAACAGTATGAAAAGGCAAAAAGATAGGACCCTGAAGGATGAACTCCCCAGTCAGTAGTATGCTACTGGAGAAGAATGGAGAAATAACTTCAGAAAGAACAAAGCCACAGTGAAAACAACGCCCAGTTGTGGATGTGACTGGTGATGGAATTAAAGTCCGATGCTGTAAAGAACAATATTGTATAGGAACCTGGAATGTTAGGTCCACAAATCAAGGTAAATTGGGAATGGTCAAACAGGAAATGGCAAGAGTGAACATTAACATTTTAGGAATCAGTGAACTAAAATGGACTGAGATGGGTGACTTTAACTCAGATGACCATTGTATCTACTACTATGGGCAAGACTCTCTTGGAAGAAATGGAGTAGGCCTCCGAGTCAATCAAAGAGTTGGAAATGCAGCACTTGGGTGCAATGTCAAAGATGACAGAACGATCTCTGTTCATTTCCAAGGCAAACCACCCAGTATCATAGCAACCCAAGTCTATGCCCCAATCAGTAATGCCAAAGAAGCTAAAGTTGAATAGCTCTATGAGGACCTACAAGACCTTCTAGAAATAACATTAATAAAGAAGTCCTTTTCCTCATAGGGGACTGGAATGCAAAAGTAGGAAGTCAAGACATACCTGGAGTAATAGGCAAGTTTGGCCTTGGAGTACAAAATGAAGCAGGGCAAAGGCCAACAGAGTTTTGCCAAGAGAATGCGCTGGTCATAGCAAACACCCTGCTCCAATGACACAAGAGAAGACTCTACACATGGACATCACCAGATGGTCAATATAGAAATCAGATTGATTATAATCTTTGCAGCCAAAGATGGAGAAGCTCTACACAGTCAACAAAAACAAGACCAGGAGCTGACTGTGGCCCAGATCACGAACTCTTTATTGCAAAATTCAGACTTAAATTGAAGAAAGTAAGGAAAACCACTAGACCATTCAGGTACGACCTAAATCAAATCTCTTATAATTACACAGTGGAAGTGACAAATAGATTCAAGGCATTAGATCTGATAGACAGAGTGTCTGAAGGACTATGGACATAGGTTGTGACATTGTACAGGAGGAAGTCATCAAGACCAACCCCACCCAAGAAAAAGAAATGCAAAAAGGCAAAATGGCTGTCTGAGGAAGCCTTACAAATAGCTGTGAAAAGAAGGGAAGTGAAAAGCAAAGGAGAAAAGGAAAGATATACCCATTTGAATGCAGAGTTCCAAAGAACAGCAAGGGAAGATAAGAAGCCTTCCTCAATGATCAGTGCAAAGGTATAGAGGAAAACAAGAGAATGGGAAAGACTAGAGATCTCTTCAAGAAAATTAGAGATACCAAGGGAACATTTCATGCAAAGATGGGCTCGATAAAGGACAGAAATGGTATGGACCTAACAGAAGCAGAAGACAGTAAGAAGAGGTGGCATGAATACACAGAAAAACTATACAAAAAAAGATCTTAATAACCCAGATAACCACAATGATGTGATCACTCACCTAGAGCCAGACATCCTATAATGCGAAGTCAAGTGGGTCTTAGGAAGTATCACTACTAACAAAGCTAGTGGAGGTGATGGAATTCAAGCTGAGCTATTTCAAATCCTAAAAGAGGCTGCTGCTAAAGTGCTGCACTCAATATTCCAGTAAACTTGGAAAACTCAACAGTGGAAAAGATCAGTTGTCATTCCAATCACCAAAAAAAGGCATTCCCAAAGGATGTTCAAACTAGCACACAATTGCATTCATCTCACACGCTTGCAATGGGCTTCCCTTGTGGCTCAGCTGGTAAAGAATCTGCCTGCAGTGCAGGAGACCTGAGTTTGATCCCTGGGTTGGAAAGATCCCTTGGAGAAAGGAAAGGCTACCCACTCCAGTATTCTGGCCTAAAGAATTCCATGGACTGTACAGTCCACGGGGTCGCAAAGAGTTGGACATGACTGAGCAACTTTCACTTTCACACGCTAGCAAAGTAATGTTCAAAATTCTCCAAGCGAGGCTTCAACAGTATGTGAACCGAGAAAAAGCAGAGGAACCAGAGATCAAGTTGCCAACATTTGCTGGATCATCGAAAAACCAAGAGAGTTCCAGACAAACATCGACTTCTGCTTTATTGACTATGCCAAAGCCTTTGACCTTGTGGGTCACAAAAAACTGCGGAAGATTCTTCAAGAGATGGGAATACCAGACCACCTTACCTGCCTCCTGAGAAATCTGTATGCAGGTCAAGAAGCAACAGTTAAAACTGGACATAGAACAACAGACTGATCCCAAATCGGGAAAGTAGTACATCAAGGCTGTGTATTGTCACCCTGCTTATTTGACTTCTGTGCAGAGTACATCATGTGAAATGCAGGACTGGATGAAGCATAAGCTGGAATCAAGATTGTCGGGAGAAATATCAATAACCTCAGATATGCAAATGACACCACCCTTATGGCAGAATGTGAAGAGGAACTGAAGAGCCTCTTGATGAAAATGAAAGAAGAGAGTGAAAAATCTGACTTCAAACTCAATGTTCAAAAAACTAAGATCATGACATCCCATCACTTCATGGCAAATAGATGGGGAAACAGTGTCAGACTTTATTTTTCTGGGCTCCAAAATCACTGCAGACGGTGACTGCAGCCATGAAATTAAAAGACGCTTACTCCTTGGAAGAAAAGCTATGACAAACCTAGACAGCATATTAAAAAGCAGAGACATTACTTTTCTGAGAAATGTCCCTCTAGTCAAAACTATGATTTTTCCAGTATCATGTAAAGATGTGAGGTTTGGGCCATAGAGAAAGCTGACCACCAAAGAACTGATGCTTCTGTGCTGGAGAAGACTCTTGAGAGCCCCTCGGACTGCAAGAAGGTCAAGCCAGTCCATCCTAAAGGAAACCAGTCTTGAATATTCACTGGAAGGACTGATGTTGAAGCTGAAACTCCAATACTTTGGCCACCTGATACAAAGAACTGACTCATTTGTTAAGACCGTGATGCTGGGAAAGATTCAAGGCAGGATGAGGAGGGGACAACAGAGGATGAGATGGTTGGATGGCATCGCCGGCTTTTGGACATGAGTTTGAACAAGCTCCGAGAGTTGGTGATGGACAGGGAGCCCTGGTGTGCTGCAGTCCAGGTGTGCTGGGGTCAGAGAGTCAGACACGTCTGATAGACTGAACTGAACTGATTGAAAAAAATGTATTCATGTTTGGAAGAGAAGATCAAGGGTGTGACTCAGTGTCCCTTGGATAAGGAAATTAGTATTGGGTGTGAACTGGGAATTAATCAGCTACCTCAGCAGGAAAACTGCCAGTTTGGAGTGAAGATGGAAAGCAACCAATATATGCTGTTGGACTTCGCGGATTTTACAGGATGAGATGATAGAGCTATTCAGCTGTGAAGTGTGTTATGCTTTTAGACAAGTGATGCATGACCCCAAAAGTGACTCAGATCATCAGGGCCAATTCCTTGGTTTCAAAAATGGGAATCTTTGACTTGCTTCCAACAAGATAGACTGTTCCTGTCTGAACTGGTGGAGCCAGGGCTGTCTGACAAAGATCTAGGGGCATGACACCTGCCCAGCAGAGAATCAAGGGTAGGACCTCTGCCCCACTGGCTTCAGCAGGCAGAGCTTCAAGCCAAAAGGGATCCTCAGGCTTTCAGATCTTGTAATTTGCTCTGCTAGATTTTGGGTTTGCTTGGGACATGACACCACTTTCTTCTAAGCTATATGTAAGCTACCTCACATGGAAGGTGGAACTTTGAATATGTAATGGATTAGTGTAAGGACCCTGAGAACAGGAGACAGTCCTGGGTTACCTACGTGGCCACGATGTTATCACAGGATCCTCCTACGTGAGAAGCAGGAGGGTCAGTGAGAGACGGGAAGAGGCTGCACTGCTGGGCTGACTCACTTTACTAAGGAACCTGGGACACACATGGGACTCAGGTACTGCACATTCTAAAGCTCTGCATGACACCCGCTCAGCCCTCACATCTCTGCCCTGGAGGGGCTGCTCTCACACCCCTTTTACTGACAGGGAAGTCAAGGCAGGAGGGCTGGGCATACGGTGGTTTTCCTGGTGTGTGCCCGGTGGATGGGGACAGCGTTCTTGTCCAAAATTATTCTTCTGTTTCACAGATTCTTCTGAGATTCAGGTTATGGAGCTGGTTAAAGATTTCCAAGTTTCTGCCTCATTCCACGCTAGAGTCTCTACATGCTGAGAACTTCCCCTTGCAGGCACAGAGTCAGACTTTAACACTAAGAGATAACATCAGATGTCTATGATGACTCTTCAGATATATTGCAGTCTTAAAATATAGCACAGGATGATGCTACTAGTGAGCCTGAAGGAAGAACTTCATATCCTAGGGAAGATAGCCAAAGCGATATTAGTTTTATTTTTTCTGAACAACAAAATAACGTCTGTTTTCCTCTTTGTGACTCGTTTATAAGACATACTGACTCTGATGACTGGGTAGCTCTATTTTTTCAGAAGTTCACTTTAAACTACACTGACATGTTCTTACTTATCATGATTTCTAGGAACTCCAACACGAGCCAAGTCATAGTTTGCTCTAATTAGTTTAATTAGTTTGACACAATCTTTTCGCACTTTGCTTTCAAACTCTGTCTCAGGAACGTGGGCTGGAAAGCACTGTCTCTGGCCCGGCTGGTTCCCTCCGGAGCCTGAGCTCGCAGAGTCCTCGCAGAGGGGATGCAGGGGAGCCCAGGGTTTCAGGGCGTTTGCGCCTCACACTTCTGAGCGGGGAATGAGACAGAGTTTGTAATGGGGCGGGATCTTGCCAAACCCAATTGCAATGGGGCTGAGGTTGATATCCTTGGGGTCAACAAGTGACTTCAGGTTAAAGTGCTGCAGGATGGCGGCCAAGAACAGGAACAGTTCCATGCGAGCCAGGCCTTCTCCAACACACACCCGCTTTCCTGGAGGCGACAACGACACTAAGACTCTGCCCCAGGCCAGGGAGCAGGGGGAGGGGGGGTGGGAGGAGGCCATGAGTCACAGCACCGAAGCAGAACGGGGCCCATCTACCCACTGAACGGGAGCCCAGAGCGGATTCCAGTGTAGGAGGATCAGGGCCTCAACCACCAGCTCTCAACTGCATAAACCTGCGGTAGGTCGGGAGAACCGACTCTGCCAGTGCTCAGCCTGACATCCTAGGGGAAGAAGGGGGGCCCACGTGGAAGCCAGTGCTCTCACGTTAAGAGTTACAGTTACAGAGTTGGTCACAGACCTTCCCTCACAGCACACTGACGGGAGGCCTTCCCTGGGGAGGGGAGGCGGCCCTGTGATGGGTCCAGGTGACCGAGTACTAGGTTTTGCTGTGACCCTTGTTTAAAATTATGGAGAGGCAGGCAATACAGCTGTGAAAGAGTGCACCAAGTTCTATTAAACGAAGTAGCTCAGGAGAAAAATGACTCATCCCCAACTCAGTCTCAGGACTCCCAGTGGCAAGATGTCATCTAACCTCTGCACGCCTGGGTCAGGCTGGGGTTAGGGGCGCGAGGCAGTCACGTGTGGAGCAGAGAGTAGGTATCAGGGACAGTCCCACGCAAGGTGCTGCCTCTGGGTGCTTCTTACCTGCAGAAAACGCCTTGAAATGGTCACTGTACTTGAACTTTCCACTTTCATTCAGAAAGTGCTCTGGCTTAAACTCCTCTGGTTCAGGAAACTCTTGCCTATCATACAAGACAGAGTCCAACGTCGGAATTATGGGTGTGCCCTGGACGGAACACAGGCCGCCTTGGTCAGTCAAGTTAACATGTCACAGGCTTTCATCTGGGGGCCCCCAGTTGAATTTTACATGAGACAAATGGTACATTTCCAGCTAGAGAAGTTTTTCCCTAAGGGCAGATAGCACGCGGAGTCATGACTAGATGGTGATGAGAGCTCCAGTAGCTTCTCTGAGTGGCACATCCAGGGCTGGATGGCACTGTTGTCTGTTCCTGGCTCTGGGACACACCACCACCCCAGCCACCACCTGAGGAACCCCCTTCCCAGACGGCCTCATTTCTGGGGTCACCAGGTCCGCACCAGGCCTGCTGGGGGAGCGGCACTCTGCAGGTAGGGATGCTGGCCCAGCCCCTAGTGTTCAGCAACACCTGCCGAGACGGGGTGTCCTCGGTCCCATCCTGTTCCCTGGAAGGCAGCTGGTCTGCTGGGTGTGCACTCAGGCTCACATCTGACCTTGGGGATGACATATCCTCTGAACACTGTGTCCTGGGTTGCTTCATGGAGCAGATTGGAGGGAATGAGGTCGATGAATCGCTGAATCTCATGCACCACCGCATCCAGGTAGGGCATGTCCAGCCTGTCCTTGATTGCAGGGATTCGGCTTGGCCCAATTACCCTGTCAATTTCTTCATGAAGTTTCTCTGCCAAGATATGCATGGAATAAATGCATGACTCCAGGCTGGCTCAGCACTCCTCCATAGACCCAGGAGATGCTTCTGGAGCTTCACGTTATTGGCTAATCCATCCACACATGGCAGTAAGAGCTAAGCTGGGTGAGGCTGTGTGCGGTCCACAGCCTTCACCTGTCTGTTCATGGCCTCCGTTCTCTCAGTGGTCATGGCTAGCCCAGTGCTTGTCATCACACCAAGAGTAGAGAATAAAAAAGGGTCTTGGGGATTTCTAGCAGGAGGAAAGCTCTCTATTAACTGTGACCCCAGGCTGGCTTGTTGCATGCTTCTTCGGAGTATGGACGAATGGAGAATGGAAATAGACAAGCATGTCACACTCCTGAGGGGCCTTGGAGGAAGGACTCTGGAAGCCCTTCTCCTGGCAAAGGCAACAGCAGCCTTTGGCAGTTGCTTTTCCTTGCTAGGTTTGAGGTTGCCTGTGGGCCTTTGTGATATGTTGAGAGGACTACACAGCTCCCTGCAGTATGCTAACCAAGTAAAAAAAAGTTCAACACATATAACAATGCAGATGGTATTACTTAGTAAATGGTAAATACTAATACTTAGCAATTGGTAAATGTAAGAAGCCCTACGCGGGGTGCTACACAGCACTCCAGGGAGGCTGCAGTCTGGGGTGTGGGGAAGCCAGGGAGGTGAGGAGGGTCCTCAGCTGGCTCTGTAATCTTTCTTTCCAAGAGCTCTGTGTTAGTACTGCAAAATGCTAACATGTTAAATCTGGCAATGGATGTATAGATGACTGTCACATTTCTTTTCTGTCTTTTTCTCTGTACTGGAAATTTGTCATGATTAATAAATTAACAATTTTGGAGGCTGTGGATATGGTACACAGAATGGTACAGAATGGTCAGAGCTCCTTCAAAACTGCCCCAGACCCAGAGGGGCTTTGCTCTGTGGACTCTGGGCTCCTTCCCCTTACTTTTCTGTCCAATAGAAAGGCGAAGACCTTGGAGTCAGACGGACCAGGTCTGACCCTGGATGGGTCACATACCCATGTTCCCGAGGTAATAACTTCATGCCCTTTCACATCAGCCTTCAAGACCACAGTGTATTGAAGAGCTAATACCCGCACCTGTCACACAGTAGGGACCAAATTATTATCGTCCGCAAGAGGCCCGGCTGAGGTAGTGAGGGGCTCCTTGCAGTGGGGACCCCCACCGCAGCTGTGAGCCAGCCCAGGGAAGGGCGGGAGCTCCAGGCCTGAGCACTGGCGTGGCTCCTCTGCCTGCTCTTTCCTTAGGGGCTGCTGCTGACCAGCCTGCTGACATGCAGTGCTGTTCACCTATGGGCCGGGGTAGGGGGTGTTCCTAACGCCTGATGCTCTGTGCATGCAGCCCCCAAAGTCACGCCTGACCCACCCCAAGTTCACCTGGTCCAGGTGCTGGGGAGGAGCCCCGGGGAGGAGGGCTGGGGAGGAGCCTGGGGAGGAGGGCTGGGGAGGAGCCTGGGGAGGAGGGCTGGGGAGGAGCCCTGGGAAGGAGGGCTGGACCCAGGGCAGCAGGCAGACTTGCAGTGCTTTACCTGGGGTTCCTCCTGTGCTCCCTCTTCCAATCTGGTGAGATGAGCCAGGAGGTCTTGCCCCTGCCCACTCCTCCCTCCCAGCTCTTCCTGAAAGGCTGGGTCTTAGGGTGATGAGCACATGTTCGCTCTCTCATAAACAGATCATGTCCTGGAGTGGATTCTGGCAGTATAGCGTTTCTTCACTGGACTTTCTTTTGCAATCTGGGTGTGTCAGTGGGTGTGGGAGGGCTGAGTACCAAGTGCCTGTCATGTACAAGAACACGTCCCCCAGAGCATTCCTCCAGGGATCCCAGGGGCACTCCTTGTTTTGCAGACAGGAAGCTGAAGCTTAAATGTTCCAGGCTGAGGGACGCAGGGTCTCCGTCCACATGTGGCAGCCACAAGGTCCAGAGCCCTGGCCTGTTGCTTGTCCTACCTTCAACCTCTGGGTATTTCATGAGAATCAGGAGCCCGTATCGCAGGGTGGTGCTGGTGGTCTCCGTCCCCGCAAAGAGCAGGTCGGCCACAGTCACAGCGATGTTTTCTAAGGTGTACATGGGGTCCGCACTGTGTTTTTCCTGTGGATGAGAGATAGGAACTCAATGAGGGAACATCTTCAGGTGGATGAAAAAGAGACCCAGTGTCCCTGAGCAGAGGCGCACCTGCCCGCCCTGCCTGCTCCTCAGGCCCATCCTGCACAGAACCGTCAGCTCTGTCGCACAGTGAGGGAACCAAGGCCCCCAGAAAAGGGCTGTGAGGGGCTGCACCCTCACCTGGCTGTGAGACTGGAGATCCTTCTATGCCACCAAGGGCCCTCCTGGGGGCTGAGGCCCTGCCTGGCCCTGTGCCACGACCTCCAGCAGCCCAGGGCTGACTGTGGGGCTCCTGCAGGGCTGCCCTCGGCCTCCTACTGTCCCCACAGCTGCACCTTTCAGTCCCAGGAAGCAGGTTACAATGGGAAGAGGGGTGGGAGGGGGCCCAGCAGATAGAGGAGGCTCTCAGGCAACTGGAGCAAGTCTTCCAGGAAAGCCAGGTGTGGCGCTCCAGAGCCTCCTGTGGTGCCAAGGGGACAGAAGTGTGGCCGATCTAGGTGGGGACCCAAGAGGATGTCAGGGAGGTTGTGTTGGGAAGGCCTGCACCCCCTGAGGTCGTGCACAATTTGGGAGTTAAGTGCTGAGGAGGAAGGCTGAGGGCCTCTCCCCAGATGAGACGCAGTCATTCATTGATCAGAAGGGGTTAAAAAACATGGGCTGGAGGGAGCCAGCGTGAAGGTCCCACTCACCCCAATCCACACCCGCCAGACAGCTTCCCCAAGAGAAGCCGTCTTGTTGGTGATCTCAACAGACAGCAGAGTGCAGCATGGCCTGGCAGGCTGGCCGAGTGTCAATGTGTGTGGAGGTCATGCTGAAGCCAGCACATGTGTGTAAAACTGAGAGCATCAGGATGTGCGGGCGGCGTGGACACCACCGTGCAAGTCATCACGTAAATCTGAAAAAAGCACCCCCTGCCCTGCAAGCCCATCTCGTAACAGCCAAGCGCTCAGCTCCGCCTGGTCCGGAAGCCGCGAACTGCGAGTGCACCTTTGCCATTTCTATCAGCATGGTGTCGAGGAAGCCTCGGGGGCAGCTGGGCTCCAGGGACTTCTGGTGATCCTTCGTTCTCTCTAGAGCGTAATCTTTTACTTCAGACACATTTTTCAGTAGCTTTCTATGGCTTCCAGGCAGGTACTGTAGGTAGTCTGAGAAATTATTATAAAGCTGGAAAGAGGGAGGAAGGGAGAATTTCCTTACTATACACATCTTTTTCTGGATGCAATAGCATTTTGTATGCCAGGATAACCTTCTCCAAACCCAAATTTATGGCTGTCAATATTGTATTATTTGGAACATTTTGGCTGAAAGTATCTTCTTGGGCACCACTCTATGAGGCCGTGTGAGTTCTGTGGTGGGAACATGAGCACATAGGCAGAGGGACTGTCTGTCTGGTGAGGATCAATTTAAAGAGTAAAACGGTAAGTGTCCCAAGGCTAGCTGGGTGGAACCGCAGGCTCCATGGAAGTCTCCAGAAGGAGAGTTCATGCTATCTAGTCTTGTGTGCCCGTCTGTCCACACACACACGAGTGACCCTTCTCATCCTTTTCCTGCTATAAACCATCAAACTGAAGCAAGGGTGCAAAGCAGGCAAGAGCGAGGACAGCAGGTCACCTGGATCCAGGGGCTACTGAGCAGGTAGAAGTTCTCATTGAACAGACTCATCAGCCTCAGCGCCGTCTTGTCTTTATAGTCAAAGCGCTTGTGGAAGAGGATGTCAGAGATGACATTGTAAGGCGCGAAGCCGATGACAAATGTGGGGTCAAAGGGCTGGCCTGGAAAACAGGGGCATTGAGAGGGCGCTTGTCGTGGGCACAGCAGGAGGGACATTTCCAGTGCTTGTGAGGAGACACCCTAGAACCGTGAGAATGCTTGGGAGGTGGCGGAAGTGTGAGCCACTTGGGTTTTCCTTACTTGTCAGTGATTCAGGATACACCAGCTACACCCTCGGCGATCACCTTACCCCCAGGATCAGAGAGGAAACCGACCTGTGAAGTGGTGTCTGTGGGCTAACTGTCGAAGGAGGGGTGGGTGTGAGCCCCAGGCTGTACACACCCTGGGTCTTCCTGAGCACGTCCAGCAGGAAGTGGGCCTCCCTCTGGATCCGCTGCTCATTGCCCTGTTTGCCCATCCCTAAGTCACGGAGCATGGTCAACGAGAACCGCCGGGTGTCCCGCCAGGTTGGTCCATTGTTGAAAATGATCCCTAAGGAGAAGGAGCAGGAGAACCGTTACCGCAAACCTTTTTCTCAGGAGAAGGGCAGGAGTAATGGGCTCAACTCTGCAGGGGCCACTGAGGGGCCCACTGGCCACACAGGGACCAACGCTCCGGTTTGCAGGGAGGCCTTTGGTGTGGAGCCTGGTTTTCTCTGTTGCCCATGTAAGCTCCTCAGTCATAGCCTCCTTGCTTCCCTCACTATGTCTTGCGTCCCCCCACGAGAGGGGGACTGTGCCTGACTACCAAGAAGTGCCTCCCGCCTCTTTCCTGCCTGCTGACTAATTCCTTTGAGGCCATTTTGCTTTCAGTGATTTTTTTTTTTTTAACGCCAAAACATTTTGTATTAGGGTATGTGGCTCAGCTGGTAAAGAATCCGCCTGCACTATGGAAAACCTGGGTTCGATTCTTGTATTGGGAAGATCCCCTGGAGAAGAGAATGGCTACCCACTCCAGTATTCTGGCCTGGATGGACTGTACCGTTCACGGGGTCACAAAGAGTTGGACAGAACTGAGCAGCTTTCACAGGAGAGTAGCAACATGGCCAGTGAGCACGGTTGTGAGAGTTTCAGGTGAGCAGCGGAGGGACTCGGCCGCACAGAGACACACACCCATGCTCTGCAAAACCCCCCTCCCACCCAGGCTGCCGCATCACACTGCTTTCAGTCGTTTTTGACCTCACGCTGCAGATACCTCAACTTGCACTTCGTGGCTTCACAGCAAGTCCTTACTAAAATCCAAGGTTCCAGCCAGCAGACCTCGAGAGCTGGGAAGCCCTCAAGCTGCTTCCCGCCTGCGTGTCCAGGTCTGAGGAAGGCCATGGCCCCAGTCTTTCTTGAAGGAAGTCTGGCCAGGCCCAAGAGGACACCTGGCTGGCCTGCAGAGGAAGCACCAGCGGGGCTGGGAGAAGAGGTGTGTGACCCAAGGAGGTAGCCACGCGGACAAGCCCGTGGACAGAGAGCATGACCACTGATGGGTGTGTGGGCATGGAGGAGGCCCGTTTACAGGTACCCTTCACCAAGTTAAAAGTACAGGTAGGACTGACCTCAGGGTCATGTATTCAGGTGCCCTGGCACTGATTCCTGCGGGACATCGTATTACGGGCCAAGTGGAAGCCGAGTAGGCAGCAGAGCAGCCCAGGAGGGCACCTGGGGAAGGGGCATTCCAAGCCCACGGCTGGCTGCGGCCTCAGCCTGGCCAGGCCTCGGGCGGCTCTGGCCCTCCACGTTGCTGGCCCAGGACAGGGGGTGGACAAGCAAGGATGGCAGGGATCAGGGAGTGTGTGCTGAGGAGGCTGGAGGATAGGGCAGAGGCTGTGCCCCGAGGCCTGAGGGCCTGAGATGCTAGAGGAAGGGAGGAAGGAGAGGGGCTGGGGGACCGCTCTGAAGAGCGCGTGGTGAAGAGAGGAGGCGTTTGAGGAGGGAGGGGCGGGGAAGAAGGGAGTTTAAAAATGTTTTGGGGAGAATTGTGTAGAAAGAAAAGAAGATACAGAAAACTGTGAGAAGAGACAAAGAGAAAGAGAGATGCATTGGCAGAGATGGTGAGACACAGAGGCGTGCAGATGAAGAGACAGACCCCAGAGAGGCGCCATCGCCTGGGACCAAACAGGCAGAAATGGAGGCAGGGAAGCTCCTCTTCCAGAGCCTCGCAGACTGACGGAAGTGTTGGGCGGCCCTCTCAGCACACTGATACGCAGCCACTGCTCCACACTATGGTAATCGAGGACATTCACGTCATTATTCCTGGGGACCAGAGACCTGGTTCCAATGCCTGGTTGACGTGCAGGGTCAGCCCTAGGCCATGTGGGACATGCAGTGCGCGTCCCACAGCGTGGGGCAGGCAGGGGGTAGCCAGGCCCCTGGTGCCCCCGCTGCAGGGTGTGGGAGCCGGCTCCGCCTGACCGCTTTCAGGGGCACGCGACTTGCCCCAGGGCTCCCTGGACGCCCCTGACCGTGATAAAGCTCCGACTCCAGAACTCCTGCCCTCCCGGGGCTCTCCTCCAGTAAAACTCCTCTGTGTAAATGACAACGCTTAGGTGCTTAATTTGGTTTCAGGAGCTCCTAAGAAGAAAACCAAAAGCACAGTATCTGAGAGAGACAATCAAATGCCTCAGAAATGCAGGCTGGAAAAATGCGGCAAGAGGTCCACACACAACTGTCAGCACAGCAATTCGGAAATCCTCCACAAAATGAATGAGCTTTCCAGAAGCTCATCACCAAAACTGACTCAGGAAGAAGTGAGGGTTCCAAGTTTTGTGGGTAGAAGGGACACTGTTTCACCCTAATCTGCTTTAGAATCTCACTTAAACACCAGAGAGCAAGCGGCCAAGGACGAGCGGCTGAGGTCGGAGGACAGCAGGGGCCAGGAGCCTTCAGAGCTGGGAGGGCAGGAGGGGCACCCCCACCAGCCAGTGTCCCCCACCCTGGCTCCAGGACTTCCCAGAAGACACAGATGGTGGAGTCTGAAGTCAAGACTCTGGAAAATACTCCAATAAAGACCAGTTAGATCTCCAGGCCTCCTCCCCTGCATAGAGAACTCTTGGGTCTGGAGCCTGGGGGCTGGGAGGGGCAGAGGAAAGAGGGGTCACAGGGACATCTCAGCACCCTCTTCCTGATCTAAGAACAGCCCCGGGTGGGACATCAGAGGCCCCTCAATGGAGAGGCAGGTGCCATTCATGGGTGAGGGACCTCAGTAGATGGAGCCCTCACACCCCGGAGTGGTTGAAGCTGTGAGTGGAAACAGCTCCCGGGAGAGACGGGGGACCCAGGGAGGCAGAAAGGTCTGTGGAGGGAGGTACCGCTGGGCCAGACAGCAGAAGCACCTCCCTCTGGCCTGTTTCTCTACGAATAAGTCTGTCTTGCTGGTCAGTGGGTGGATGTTCCAGGTCTTGTCCACTCTGGTGTGCAAGGCTCACACAGTAGCTTTCATCAGCACACGCGGAGCAATGACCGGATCCTCACCTGACGATCCTCACCTGACTTGTCTGCAGATCGCGTCACCTTTCTATCTTTAGCAAGCTGTTCCTGTCACTTCTGGGCCTCCCTCAACATCTCTCCCAGCACCCCGACCCCGAGCAGGACACACCTTTGTTTTTGTGCACCTGGAACCCAGGGTTTTCTCCTCTGCCAGAAAACTCATTCTTGTAGTCAAGCAGGACCTCCTTCACGGGCTTGTAGCCATGCACAACCACGACGCGCCGAGAACCCAGGTACAGGGTGAACACCGGCCCGAACCTCTCTGCCAGCTGCGGAGACAAACAGGCCACGGGGTGAGCTGGTGCCGACTCCAAGAGGAGGCCCATGCTTCAACGTGATCCCCAAGGCCGCTGTTGTTGACCAGGAGAACCCAGAGCTACCTGGGGAGGCCTCCCACGGTGGCTTCTTCCATGGGGAGTGCATCCTGGTGCATGCACCTGGGTGCACCTCGTTCCCCTCCCTCCCAGACACAGTTAACTCGGAAGGCCTGGCTGATTCCTCGGGTCCCCCCGAGGTCTCCCCGTGTGACTGCCCCCACCACCTCCAGTCTGCTGTCCCCAGTCCAGGTCCTGGACCCTAGGATGCTGTTGGACACCCTGGATCTGAACTGTCCACAGTCCCCAAGCCCATCTTCCTCCCTGGAGAGTGAAGCTCGTCAATGCCTTTTAAAGCGGCTCTGCGCCCTGGGACATTCTTTTGTTAACTCTTTTAATAGATTCATCAACGCATTTAGTTTCTAGATTTATGAGCTCATCCACTGGTCACAACAAATGCAGTAAGAGGTGTGTGTAGAGGGTGAAACACCTCCCTTTCCCTCTGTTCTTTGGCACCTAAGGAGAGCTGCAGACTGACACCCAGCCAGTGTGCATCAGGTGTCAATGCAGGTCTCTCCTCGCATAGCAGGGGCAAGCAGCAGCAGCCACGGCCACACTGGGCTGGCCAAGCCACCTGACGACAAGGCAGTTGACACTGCTCAGGCAGGACCTCTGGGGCCAGCCGTGAGCAGTGCCCACTGAGCAGCATGCCCAAGCTGCATTAGCAGCTTAACATTTTGATGATCACTCTTGGGTGGAACTGGTAATTCAGTTGATTCACAACAAGCTGGTATTGAATTATAATTTGTCTGAGAGTGAGTTGAATGCACACATATTACATCTAATTTCTGAATTCTCCCCCTTCAAATCAACAATATTTCTCTTACCCTGGTGAAGGACTTGGGAATGTTCTTAATATCCAGTTGTAAAAGATTCCCAATGATGGGCAGTGGGAAAGGGCCAGGGGGCAGTTTCCAGCTGCTGTAGATGTGCTTCCAGATGGAGATGAGCAGCAGGGTGGCCATCCACACCAGCAGGGCGACCGTGATGCCCAGGGCGGCCATGGTGCCCGTGGGGGATCTGCCGACCTTCGAGGATGCTCCTGTGGAGAGGCAAAGCTTTTATGACACATTCTTGAGAAGGAGGGTGAGCAGCTGACCAATGCCACCTTCCTTGTCCTCCAGCCCAAGATATTAGTTTATCATTAGCTGCTGTTGGCCATCATTTCAAAGGCTGATCCCTTCAGTGGCAACTCATCAGAGCTTTATCCAGGAGCCCACACGGCCAGGCCTGGGCTCTGCCAGCACTGGCTGCTGACACCTGCACCGATATCAGCCAACACAGCACCCAGCAGGCTCCACCAGCCCATAGGTCAGAGCGCGGGGTGGGGGCCTGCCCTCCCTTTGACATCGGGCGGACAAGGGGGAGTAAGGTCCTGTTTACATGGGTTTGTTTCTGGTAGGGTTTATGTAAGACAACATCAATTCTGTGCTCATCATTTCCATAGCAGAGTGCCTGACCTCCTGGTGCAATTCTCAGCCCCTGAGCAGGAGTTTTGTCTGAGCAGCCCTAATGGTGCTGAATCACCAGCAGCCAAACTCCTGGCCAGAGAAGAAAAATTCAGCACGCGAATGTTAGTCCACTTTATCAGATCAACTGACAGATTCAGTAGAGGGGAAAAAAGGAGTTGACCAATTGTGAAAAAGTTAATCTCTGACTATTAAAAAAGGTACATGTTCATTATAGAAAATTAGGGGATAATTACTGTTTAGAAGCATTTTGTCAAATTCTAAAATCAAAAATATTAGAATTTTTATTGTGTATGTTAAAATCAGTGAGCTATCTGAGTAGATTTTATGTTTTAAAATGTCCTGTCTTTATTTGTGCAGGACACCACAGAGCTCCAAATTGTTTCTGTTATAATGTTCTGGGTATTTTTACAGAGGTTTCCTGTGTGATTTAATTCTGTCCTCTATCTGGTGACATAGGAAGATCTTAATTAATAGGTTCTGATTTTACTTTTAAATAAGTGATCCATCTCTATGTACAATACAAAATATGAAGGAAAGCAAGAAGAACAAAAATCACCTCTGCAGGGGGTGTAGCTCAGTGGCAGAACACGTGTTTTGCACACGCTTAGCACTGAGGCTGCATTGCACACACTGAGCCAGTCCTAACCCGCTCTCCCTCCCAGGCTCCAGCACTGTGACAGTCCCTTGCTCTGGAGTTAGAGCCGCAGCCGTGTTACGGAGTCCGACATGTACCTCCCTGTGCCGTGAAGGGGCGCTGACGCTGGCAGGAGTCTCGGGCCTGTTTTGTGCCCTGTGGGTGGTGGGCTGAGGGCCCTGCTCTGTCGTCCCCCGCCCAGGGGCTGATGTGGGATGGCAGGGCCCAGTCCCCAGCATGGAGGCAGAGCCACCTTGACCCCTCTGTCCTCTTCTTCCACCCTGCCAGGCAGACGTGTCCACACAGCATTTTTCTTTTTGGTTTGTCCTTCCTGTTGGTGCTGGAGGGTCAGGCAGGGTCAGCCTTCCCGGGAGCCCCAGCTCAAGCCCTGACTGGCGGGCATGAGGACAGGACGAGGCACACCAGGCCCCCTGGCTCCCACAGGCCAAAACAACTACACGTGGCAGCTTATCTGCGTGTGTGCGTCCCGGAAAGGGGCCCAAGGGCAGGTGCAGGTGAGCCTAGAACTCCCGGGGTGCAGCACGTGGTCTGGGGCCAGGCCCTACTATTCTAGGTCCTCTGTGGAAATGCTCTTGGATGGGCAAACAACAAAGTCTAAATGCAGGTACAGATGTCTTTATAAAGTAATGACATTTTTGAGTCTATCTTTTCAGAAGAAAGTCTTTTTTATTTGTCTTATATCTTATTCAGGTGCCTGCATCATCTCAAACAATGTTGACTGGTTGGGATGACAGAGGTGGCCTTGCCCTTGCCTGGCAGGAATGGGTACTTCTCCATCAAGATGACAGAGGTGGGATGAGAGGAATGGGTGCTTCTCCGTCAAGTGTGTGGTTGTGGCAAAAAGGCAACCATAGTGGGACAATGTTCTTCTTTCTCTAGTTAACAAGGAGTATTTAGCAGGGATGGGTATTGAGATAGTAAAATACCTTGTAACTGAGACAATCCTAGGATTTTTCTTTTTAAATCTGCTGGTACGATGCTGGATGAAAACACTGCCTCATGTACGAGCAGTCTTACAGTTCTGCTTCACAGCCAGGAATTTCACGCAGCCACAGTTTGTTTACATGCTGACGGATTCAACTCGTTGACAGTGTTTTTAGCAGCTCTGCATCTATATCCGTAGATAAAGTTGGGCTCCAGATTCTCGCGTCTTATTATGTTCCTCTATTAGCATTGTGCTGACTTTAGAAACAACTGAAATTATCATCATCTTTTCCTATTGTCTGGGATACTTTTAAACTATTTTAAAGTTTTTATTTGTCTGTTCATTTCTGGTTTCACTGGGTCTTTGTTGCTACGTTCAGGTCTCTCTAGTTGTGGTACAACAGGCCTCGCATCGTGGCAGCTCGTCTTCTCACGGAGCACAAGCTTTAGGCTCGCGGGCTTCAGTAGCCACAGCACAGGGGCTCACCAGCTGCACCTGTGGGCCCTGAGCATGGACTCAGAAGTTGTGGCACACAGGCTTGGTTGCACCACAGCATGTGGAATCTTCACAGGGATTGAACCCATGTCCTCTGCATTAGAAGGTAGATTCTTATCCACTGCATCACCAGGGAAGTCCCTAGGATACGTTAAATTGTTAGGGAATTAACTGGACTTCGAAACTTTGGGAGAAATCACAGGTAAAACAATATTTAAAGGACTTACTGAAGTTGTTGTTATTCAGTCACTAAGTCCTGTCCAACTCTTTGTGACCCCATGAACGGCAGCACACCAGGCTTCCCTGTCCTCAACCATCTTCCAGAGTTTGCTCAAACTTATCTCCACAAGTCAGTGATGCCATCCAACCATCTCATCCTCTGTCATCCCCTTCTCCTTGTGCCCTCAGTCTGTCGAGGTCTTTTCCAATGAGTTGGCTCCTCCTATCGAGTGGCCAAAGTATTGGAGCTTCAGCTTCAGCATCTCAGTCCTTCGAGTGAATATTTAGGGCTGATTTCCTTTAGGATTGACTATTTTGATCTCTTTGCTGTCCAAGGGACTCTCAACAGTCTTCTCCAGCACCACAATTAGAAAGCATCAATTTTTTGGCACTCAGCCTTCTTTATGGCCCAACTCTCACACCTGTACATGACTGGAGCCCAAGAAAAGAAATCTTTCACTGTTTCCATTTTTTCCCCATCTATTTGCCATGAAGTGATGGGACAAGATGCCATGATCTTCATTTTTTCAATACTGAGTTTCAAGCCAGCTTTTCCACTCTTCTCTTTCACCCTCATCAGTAGGCTCTGTATTCCTCTTCACTCCCTGCTATCTGAGTGGTGTCATCTGCATATCTGAGGTTGTTGATCATTCTCCCAGCAATCTTGATTCCAGATTGTGGTTCATCCAGTCCAGCATTTCGCATGATGTTATTGAAGTTAAACAATGTTTTATAAAGATTAGAATTATCATCCCAATTAAGAAAGTAAGAAAACTTTTCCTTTACGGTTTTCAGAATTCAGATCATGCTTAAAAAGAACTCCATTTTGAGATTACCAAATGTTTACGTTATATTGTTGTCTCTGTTAATTGCTTTTTAATCATGTCTTGGAGTACATCAAGGCTGTATATTGTCACCCTGCTTATTTAACTTACATGCAGACTACATTATGAGAAATGCTGGGCTGGAAGAAGCACAAGCTGGAATCAAGATTGCCTGGAGAAATATCAAGAACCTCAGATATGCAGATGACACCACCCTTAAGGCAGAAAGTGAAGAAGAACTAAAGAGCCCTCTTGATGAAAGTGAAAGAGGAGAGTGAAAAAGTTGGCTTAAAGCTCAACATTCAGAAAACTAAGAGCATGGCATCTGGTCCCATCACTTCATGGCAAATAGATGGGGAAACAGTGGCTGACTTTATTTTGGGGGACTCCAAAATCACAACAGATGGTGATTGCAGCCATGAAATTACAAGATGCTTACTCCTTGGAAGGAAAGTTATAACCAACCTAGACAGCATATTCAAAAGCAGAGACATTACTTTGTCAACAAAGGTCCATCTAGTCAAGGCTGTGGTTTTTCCAGTGGTCATGTATGGATGTGAAAGTTGGACTATAAAGAAAGCTGAATGCCAAAGAATTGATGCTTTTGAACTATGGTGTTGGAGAAGACTCTTGAGAGTCCCTTGGAATGTAAGGAGATCCAACCAGTCCATCCTAAATGAGAAGAGTCCTGAATGTTCATTGGAAGGACTGATGTTGAAGCTGAAACTCCAATACTTTGGCCACCTGATGCGAAGAGCTGACTCATTGGAAAAGACTCTGATGCTGGGAAAGATTGAGGGCAGGAGGAGAAGGGGATGACAGAGGATGAGATGGTTGGATGGCATCACCGACTCAATGGACATGAGTTTGGGTAAACTCCGGGAATTGGTGATGGACAGGGAGGCCTGGCATGCTGCAGTTCGTGGGGTCACAAAGAGTCAGACATGACTGAGCAACTGAACTGACGATGAACTGAATCATATCTTGTCATTTCTAAGTAAGATGTGCTGACTTTTCACATTATAATCATATTTTACTGAGATGCTTTATTTGAAAAGTTACTTCAATACATTCAATCCACATTTAAACTGGTGATTTGTCTTTTACTGAACTGTACTTTTTAGCAGCATAAACATATTTTTTCCCTTTTGATAATTATCACCAACTATTTTCTTTTGTTTGTCCCAGCATTTTAAGAATATCTGGAATGTTGTCCTTGAGAAATGCCTCTACCATAGCTTTGACATAACTAAAAATTTTTCTTTCTAGCAGGAGAATCGCATTTCTTGTGACTGCTGGTGAATGTGGCTTTATGTATATATCCTTCCCTATCACTCGCTGAGCTTGTCAGATTTTGTTTGTTCCTTTTCTTCCTTGATGCTTTGATGTATTTCTGTCCTGTTGATATTCTACTAATGATTACCCTTAAGTCTAAAACTACATAGACGTATTAACCTGAAGAGCTAATCAATATCATTTAATCTGAGCAAACAGAGAACTTTAGCAGAGTTTTCTTATCTATCTTCCAAGCAATGGATCTTCCCTGGTGGCTCAGAGCTAAAGAATCTGCCTGCAATGCAGGAGACACAGGTTCGATCTCTGAGTCGGGAAGACCGCCTGGAGAAGGAAATGGCAGCCCACTCCAGTGCTGCTGCCTGGAAAACCCCATGGACTGAGGAGCCTCGTGGGCTATAGTCCATGGGCTTGCAAAGAGTCGGACACGACTGAGAGACTTCCCCTCCTTCCTTCCTTCCTTCCTTCCTTCCTTCCTTCCTTTTCCAACAATCTCCTCTCCTTCCCAAATGTTAGGAATTTTCGTTTCTTAGCCCTAGTGTTAGGTTTGTCCGAATGTATTTGCTTCTGTTATTGTGAGACAGCTTTTGCGATTGTAATATTTTTAGCCATCTTATCAAGTCAGTATCTGCATTTAAATACCCACTTTACTGGTCTCTTTGCCTGCTAATTCTACATCATATCCTGTATTTCTTGGATTCCTGTTCCTTGAAGTGTAAATTTACATTCACCCAGGGCTTCTGGGAAGAGGATGGAGGACACGTTTGGAATATCCAGTGAGCCTTTTCCCCTCAAGACAGCTGCTGGGCTGTGGCCTCTCCCCACAGGCTCCTTGGCCTTCCTCCATGGGCCAAGTTCCCCTGAGCAGTAGATTCAGTGGCAACAGTATTTTCTATCAGGTTAATGAAATGCACTGGTTCTCCCTTCCCTCCTACTCACAGGAAGGACATGCAACTATCCCCAAATTTCCTTAAGAGGAAACCCAGCAGTCATGAATCCTTAGACCAAAGAGGTGAAAAATACAATATTACTTCTCTGGGTACCCAAAAGGCAATGGATAAGCAAGAAAGAGTAAAATAGAGACTGAGTTGAAAATATGCTCAAAGAGTTGCTTTAAGGGTGCTCTCCTGAAAATTCCCTCTTACTTTGTATGTAAAATGATCAAGAACAGACAAATAAAAATGTGGGCAGGCAAATATGTAACATTTAATGCACTCTGGGCTAAAAAGAATAACCTTGACAAAAGCCAAAATCTCTTCCAAGTTAAACAAAAGCAGAGAACATGCAATTTCCCAGGTACAAAGGGCCAGCTGGCTTGGACCTGGAACAAAACTTTTCTCATCAAAGGAACTGGGGAGCATAAGCAATGTGTTCTCTTATCTGACCCTGGTTCAACCTTCATCTCAGAGCTGCTGTTCAAGATTGTGGATCAAGCAAAACTGTTTGCTTGTGTGCAGAAGTTTTAACCCACCAGGTGGAGGAAGGGGCCCTCCTGGATTCCAGGGGTATGGTTACAGCTTCCTAAGACTCCAAAGGCAATGCCAGCACAGAGTGGTGGGGAATGGCCAGGGGGTAGGTGGGGGAGCGGGCAGTGGGAGGTTGACATGACAAGAGAAGAATCTACCGAGGACAGTGATGTCTGTGGAAGGAGGCTGGACTCAGAGCGGGGACCAGCCATTGTAAGACCCACCAGAGCTCAGAGCGGGGACCAGCCGCTGTAAGACCCACCAGAGGGCACCAGAGAGGGGAAAAAGAAAAACACCAACTGAAGCAATTTGTCTTTGGTAACACACAGACATCACCAGATAGATGGTCAATGCCAAAATCCAATTGATATATTCTTTGCAGTCAAAGATGGAGACGCTCTATATACAGTCAGCAAAAAACAAGACTAGGAACTGACTGTGGCTCAGATCATGAACACCTTATTGCAAAATTCAGACTTAAATTGAAGAAAGTAGGGAAAACCATTAGACCATTCAGGTATGACCTAAATCAAATCCCTTAAAACTATACACTGAAAGTGACGAATAGATTCAAGGGGTCAGATCTGATAGTCAGAGCGCCTGAAGAACTGTGGACAGAGGTTCAAGACATCGTACAGGAGGCGGTGATCAAAACCATCTGCAAGAAAAATATATGCAAAAAGGCAAAATGGCTGTCTGAGGAGGCCTTACAAATAGCTGAGAAAAGAAGAGAAGCTAAAGGCAAGGGAGAAAAGGAAAGCTATACCCATCTGAATGCAGAGTTCCAAAGAATAGCAAGGAGAGATAAGAAAGCCTTCCTCAGGGATCAGCACAAAGAAATAGGGGTAAACAATAGAATGGGAAAGACTAGAGATCTCTGCAAGAAAATTAGAGATACCAAGGGAACATTTCATGCAAAGATGGGCTCGATAAAGGACAGAAACGGTATGGACCTAACAGAAGCAGAAGATATTAAGAAGGTGACAAGAATACATAGAAGAACTATACAAAAAAGATCTTCATGACCCAGATAATCACCATCGTGTGATCGCTCACCTAGAGCCAGACATCCTGGGATGTGAAATCAAGTGGGCCTTAGGAAACATTTCTATGAACAAAGCTTTTCTAAATCCAACTTATATATCTTCAAGTTCTCAGTTCATGTACTGCTGAATCCTAGCTTGAAGGATTTGGAGCATTACCTTACTAGCATGTGAAATGAGTGCTATTGTACAGTAGTTTGAACTTTCTTTGGCATTGTCTTTCTTTGGGATTGGAATGAAAGCTGAGTTTTTCCAGTCCTGTGGCCACTGCTGAGTTTTCCAAATTCGCTGGCATATTGAGTGCAGCACTTTAACAGCATCACCTTTTTGGATTTGAAATAGCTCAACTGGAATTCCATCACCTCCACTAGCTTTGTTCATAGTAATGTTTCCTAAGGCACAGTTGACTTCATATTCCAGGATGTCTGGCTTTTGGTTAGTGATCACACCATTGTGGTTATCCAGGTCATTAAGCAGGAGATGGTGAGAGTGAACATCAGCATTTTAGAAATCAGTGAACTAAAATGAACAGGAATGGGAAAATTTAATTCAGTGACCATAATATCTACTGCTGGGGGCAAGAATCCCTTAGAAGGAATGGAGCAGCCCTCATAGTTAACAAAAGAGTCCCAAAGGCAGTACTTGGGTGCAGTCTCAAAAGTGCCAGAATGATCTTGGTTCATTTCCAAGACAAACTATTCAACATCACAGTAATTCAAGTCTATGCCCCAACCACCAATGCCAAAGAGGCTGAAGTCAAATGGTTCTATGAAGACCTACAAGACCTTCTAGAACAAACACGAAAAGAAGATGTCCTTTCATCATAGAGGATTGGAATGCAAAAGTAGGAAGTCAAGAGATACCTGGAGTAACAGGCAAGTTTGGCCTTGGAGTACGGAAAGAAGAAGGACCAAGACTAACAGAGCTTTGCTAAGAGAGTGCACTGGTCAGAGCAAGCACCCTCTTTCAACAACAGGAGAGATGACTCTACATATGGATACCACCAGATGGCCAATACTGAAATCAGCTTGATTATTATATTCTTTGCAACAGAAGGAGAAGTCAGCCAAAACAAAACCTGGAGCTGACTGTGGCTCAGATCATGAGCTCCTTATTGTATAATTTAGACTTAAATTGAAGAAAGTAGGGAAAACCACTAGGCCATTCATGTATGAACGATAATCATATCCCTTATGATTACACAGCGGAAGCAACAAATAGATTCCCGGGATTAGATCTGATAGAGCACCTGAAGAGCTATGGATAAAGGTTCATAACATTGTACAGGCAGTGATGACCAAAACCATCCCAGAGAAAAATGCAACAAGGCAAAATGGTTGTCTGAGGAGACCTTGAAAATAGCTGAGAAAAGAAGAGAAGATAAAAGGAAAGATATAGCCAACTGAATGCAGGGTTCCAAAGAATAGCAAGGAGAGAAAAGAAAGCCTTCTTAAGTGAACCATGAAAAGAAATAGAGGAAAACAATACCATGGGAAAGACTAGAGATCTCTTCAAGAAAATTAGAGATATCAAGGGAACATTTCATGCAAAGATGGGCACAATAGAGGACAGCAACGGTAAGGACCTAACAGAAGCAGAAGAGATTAAGAAGAGGTGGCAAGAATACACAAAAGAACTGAACAAAAAAGGCCTTAATAACCCAGATAAGCATGATGGTGCGGTCACTAACCTAGATATTTTAAATGCTAAGTTGAAAAGAATGTACAAGGAATGCCTAATATAAATTAAAGTATAAAAACATAATCCACACCAAGCAACCCACTGCTAACCAGAGCTGCCACAGGCCCTCCAGCTGCATCTGCCCACCTACGCCCCGCCTCCCTTCTGAGGTGACCACTGTCCCACACTTCCCTTCTAACTTTCTCAATGGTTTCATTTCTTGCACTTTCATTTTCCTTACTTTTGTGTTTCTAGACATGATTCCATCATAACCTCTATGCACCTTGTGAGCTGCAGGTGCCAGTTAGTGACTGGGTGGTCCACTATCCATCAGATCATTCCCATGTTTCTGCTGCTGCAAAGAGTTATTCAGACCATTTTCATGCGTGCTTCCTGGAACACTTTGCAAGAGCATCTCTAGGTCAGGTGCGTCAAGGGCCACATGACACATGACACCATGTGACTTCCTAAGTACTTGAACTTATGTCACCTGGTCCCATAACTTCATGGCAAATAGAAGGGGAAAAGGTGGAAGCAGTGACAGGTTTTCTTTTCTTGGGCTCTAAAATCACTGTGGATGGTGTCTGCTGCCATGAAATTAGAAGACGATTGCTTCAGGGCAGGAAAGCTGTCTCAAACTTGAGTGCTAAGTTGCTTGAGTTGTGTCTGACTCTGTGTGACCCCATGAACTATAGCCTGCCGGGCTCCCCTGTCCATGGAATTCTCCAGGCAGGTATACTGGAGTGGGTTTTCATGCCCTTCTCCAGGGGATCTTCCCAACCCAGGGATCGAACCTGTGCCTCTTATGTCTCCTGCATTGGCAGATGGGTTCTTTACCACCAGCACCACCTGTTAAAAAGCAAGGACATCACTTTGCTGACAAAGGTCCATATAGTCAAGGCTATGTTTTTTTTCCAGTGATCATGTATGGATGTGAGAGCTGGACAATACAGAAAGCGGAGCACTGAAGAACTGATGCTTTCAAACCGTGGTGCTGGAGAAGACTCCTGAGAGTCCCCTGGAAAGTAAGGCAATCAAACCAACCAACCTTAAAGGAAATCAACGCTGAATGTTCATTGGAAGGACTAATGCTGAAACTGAAGCTCCAATATTTTGGGTACCTAATGCGAACAGTTGACTCATTGGAAAAGACACTGATGCTGGGAAAGATTGAAGGCAGAAGAAGAGGGTGACAGAGGATGAGATACTTGGATGGCATCACCAATTCAATGGACATGAACTTGGGCAAACTCCGGGAGATGGAGAGGGACAGAGAAGCCTGGTGTGCTGCAGTCCATGGTGTCAGGAAGAGTTGGACATGGCTTAGCAACTGAACAGCAACAAAAACTCTTATCAGCTGTCCAAGTGGCCCTGTCCATTTGCAACACTAAGAACTCATGGATTTCTAAATGTTTACCCATTTACAGGCATGAAATGGTGGTTAATCCTGGCCCCAGTTTGCATTTCTCTGACCGTGAATGAAGTAGAGAATCTCTTCGTGAATGTCTATTCACCAAGCTGTGTCTTCCTCTGTAAAGCGCCCGCTCATGCTCTTGCTCTTCTGCGGCGGTTTCTCTCTCTCACTGTTTGTAGGGATGTGTGTGTCCCAGTTAATGATCCACCCCGAGGTTTATGTATTGCAATGATTTTTCCTTCTCTTTGGGCTATGTTTTCACACTATTTGTTGAATTTTTCTTATAAACAGATACTTTAAAATTATCAGTCTTTTATTTTGGAATTAGCACTTTTTTGACTTTAAAATCTGTCTTTGCCATAGAAAGATCAGAAGGCTAGTTGCCATTTTTAAAGTTCTACCTCTCATACTTACATCTTAGGTCATGTGGAACTGATTTTTGCATATGGTAGGAGCTAAGGATAAAATTTGTTTTTCCCATATAGATATTAACCATCCCGGGACAGTTAACTGGGCTTTCTGGTTCATACATGCAATTTCAGCTGTGGTGCACAGACGGATGCTGCCTGTGGATGGTTTGCTGTCTGAGCTGAGGCCAGGACAGAAACTGAGAGGAAGCAGTTTCCCCAACTCAGGAACAGGACTTCTCAGGTCCCACAGCCTCTCCGTTATTTTTCAGCCTTTCCTTAGAAAATGTTAAGTTTCTCCATTACTAAGTCTGAGCCATGGACAGCCAGAAAACAGTCACTTCTACTGCTGAACAGACAGAGTTCCAGGTAAGCCTGACCACACAGGCTCCCCTACTCTGGGGATAAAGCATGGGCCTCTCCAACCTCATATCCCCGGGCTGTGATGCAGCTGGCATCCAGCCTGCTAAGGGACCCTCCACCTGCATGCCTGCTCTGCTTCTGCAGGGCCAAGAATTTCGATCTTCCCTGGGGTGGGGGAAACTGCTCTTGTCCAGGCACCAGCCTCAGATTCCCCTGGGGATTTGCCTTTGGCCTCAAAAAGCTTGACTTTTTGGTTGTTGATATGAGCATTGGAATTTTATTTTAATTCCAAGCTGCACACTCACACTTTTCATTATTTCTTTGTTTTCTTCTTTCATGATATATGACCACTTTAAGACTTACTGAGGTTGCCTCGATGAGAAAAGGTTTGGAATAGAAGACAGACTAGGAATGAAACAGCAATCTCCCTACATTCTCTGCAGGAAGTTTTATTTGATTGAACATGTTTATCTGAAGGGACCTATTATTCATCTATGAAACACCAAAAACAAGAACTAAAATGTAGGCAATTCCCTGGTGGTCCAGTGGTTAGGACTTAGTGCTTTCATTGCTCTTGGCCTGGGTTCATTCTCTGGTTGAGGAACGAATTCCACAAGGTTGTAGTTCAGGCAAAAAAAAAAAGAAGAAGAAGCACTAAGACATGGTCAAAGAGACAGTCGTTCCATGGATGTACAGTTCAAAGCAGAACCAGAGAAGGTTAAGTAAGGCCAGGTAGATTAGGGGTCAGACTGTGTGTGGTCAAGCAGAACAGGGGACAGCTCCATGAGGCCCAGGCAGAGCAGGACCCAGGCCGTGCGAGGCCCAGGAGAATGTGGGTGAGCCTCGTGGGCTCCAGGCAGATGTGGGGACAGGCTCTAAAGGCCCAGGTAGAGCAGGACCCGCCATGTGATGCCAGGTAATCAGCTGCAGGAGGCAGAAGGAGGGGCTGTTGGGGAATATGAAGGAAGCTGAGGGAGGTGGCAAGGCAACTTGACGATCAGGACCCGACCGTGCACTGAGAGAGGGTCTGTGCAGGGGCCACAGAAGGTGAGAAGACACAGCCGGCGGCCCTTTCAGCTGGAGCTAGCACTGTGTGGCAGGTTGGGACAACCAAGGAAAAGCTGAGTTGAGAAGAACCTTGAGGAAGGTTCAGGGTCAGGTTCCTGGAGGCCATCTGGGGGTGGAGAGACGTTTCCCTGGATACAAGAAGCCCACCTCCCAGGACCTGGGTCTACAGTTCTGCAGCTGAGGACTTATTGGGTGCAAAGGGCCCCAACTCGAGGGTAAGGGTACTGAGAGGATGACAGCCAGCTGTTTCTCCTCCAAGCTGGTCTCAGGGAGGCAGCCCACGGACCCTGGGGCGGAGCAGGGCTTGCACAAGTCTCCCCGGGGCACGACTAACCTCCATGTTCCTCAGAGAGTAGGTGATGGGGTTCCGCGGGGGGCTCAGCGCCGTGTAGAGCGCTGCGGACCCCTTGCTTCTCTCAGGGCCACAGCCGGAGGCCGGGCTGACACAGGCGCAGAGCACTGCGGAGTAGTGCGCGGAGACCGCCAGGAGGCGGCAGGAGCAGGGCGAGAAGGCCTGCAGCCGAGCGCATGCGCAGGATGCCGGAGCCGAGGCGGCCGTAGGGCCCCAGGGTGAGCAGGCAGTGCACGGCTCCGTAGAAGGCATCAGCTAAGACGGCCAGGATGCTGCTCGCGGGTGTGGGGCTGCAGGAGAGCAGCAGGGGTGGGGGGAGCTCGCAGAAGAAGTGCGACAACGCTGGGGCCGCAGAAGGACGGCCGCGTCATCAGCCCAGCGTGCAGCCACCCGGTGAGGGCACAGACGGCCGCACGCCCACGACCAGCGACCCGCACCGCCGCGGGCTCATCCGCGAGCTGTCGTGCAGCGGGCGGCAGATGGCCGTGTAGCGGTCATTGGCCATGACCGTCAGCAGCAGCAGCTCGGAAGACGCAGACCAGGTGAGGAAGAACAGTTGAGCCGTGCACCCCGGGAAGGAGATGGTGTTTTCCGCGGAGGCCAGGCCCGCCAGTGCCTTCGGCAGCGCAGATGAGGTGCAGACAATCTCCGTGGCAGCTAGATTGCAGAGGAAAAGCACATGGGGCTTCGGAGGCTGGCGCTGCGGCTGACCACGGCAACGATCGCCGCGCTGCCCGTGAGCGCCACGATGTAGAGGAAGAAGCAGCCGAAAAGGGGCAGCCGCAGGCGGGGGAGCTCCGAGAAGCCCTGAAGCACGAACTCTGTCACCAGGGTCTCGTTGGACCTTGTGGCCCAGCCGGGAGCAGCCCCAGGGCCGTGCTCCATGTGTGCACAGACCTGTGACAGAGATCACACGACGCTGGTGCCAGACTCTACCCAGGTGATCGTCTCAGAAGGCAGCCTGGTCTTGGAAAGGGAGGGCTGATCCAACTCCTTCACAGCAGTCCGTTTCTTCCTTAACTTCCAAATCCAGCACTCTTCCGAAAGCCATATACCCTTCATTTACTTCTTTCATTTTGCACTCCAAGAAACACTCCCCTCTACCGTTTCTAGCCCCATCGCCGTCCTCACCTCCGTGACTGTGAGCCACTTGCAGCCTGAGCCCGTTCCCACGGCGCCGCCCCTCCCCCGGCCCACTCTCCCTCTTCCAGCCCCATCTCCGTAAGGGACACACAGCTGCTTTTCAGCTGTCCCCCCGGGGGCCCGTCTTCATCTTCCCCGCACGTGTGCCCCTTGCACTCCACGACTGCCTCTGCGGCTGATCCTGCCCTCAGTCCGACATCACTCATGTCTACCCCCCAACCGCAGAACTATGAACCGCAATTCTGCCTCAAACTGCCGGCTTTCAAACTCAACATTCAAACCTGAACTGCTGGCCTTTGCCCCACATGTGTTCATCGTGTGGTTTTACAGCAGCACAAGGTAACTCACCCACCCTCCCAGCCACCCAGCCACCCAGAATCCCGGGTTTAGGCTTTGTGGCAACAGGACCTCACTTGGACCACATCAAGCTTTAGTTCCTGGTCATGGGAGGTTCTCAGAATGTGTTTGTTCCATGAGCCTTTGGTGGTCTTCTTACCTCTCAACCTCTGGTTCCCAAGGCCTACAGACAAAGCTTCCTGCACGATGTTCACAGACGCCCCATCTCTCATTCACAGATATGTACCTGACTTCAAGCTTTTTGTCACCACCTGGATGTCCAGTTTCTCCCTCCAGCACCCTCCTATATGTTCCCATCTGGGTTCATGGTGATGCCCTGGGACGAAAACCTGATCCTGGCATTTCATTCCCCTCTGTGAAGGTCACTGAGACTTAGCAGAGTGCTCAGGTGAGAAATAGCAGAAAAACAACCAAACTGATCACATGGACCACAGCCTTGTCTAACTCAATAAAATTATGAGCCAAGCCGTGTAGGGCCACCCAAGACGGACAGGTCATGGTGGAAAATTGTGACAAAACATGGTTGACTGGAAAAGGGAATGAAAAACCACTTCAGTATTCTTGCTTTAGGAACCCCATGAATAGTATAAAAAGGCAAAAAGATCGGACACTGAAAGATGAACTCCCAAGATCGGTAGGTGCCCAATATACTACTGGAGAAGAGTGGAGAAGTAATTCCAGAAAGAGTGAAAAGACAGAGCCAAAACAAACACAACACCCAGCTGTGGATATGCCTGGTGACGGAAGTAAAGCCTGATATTGTACAGAACAATACTGCATAGGAACCTGGAATGTTAGGTCCATGAATCAAGGTAAATTGGAAGCAGTCAAACAGATGTTGAGAGTGAACATCAACATTTTAGGAATCAGTGAACCAAAATGGACTGGACTGGGCAAGTTTAATTCAGACGACCATTATATCTGCTACTGAGGGCAAGAATCCCTCAGAAATGGAGTAGGCCTCAGAGGCAGCAAGAGAGTCAGAAACGCAGCCCTTGGGTGCAGTGTCAAAAGTGACATAATGATCTCTGTTCGTGTCCAAGGCCAGTATTTCAGTGTCACAGAATCCAAGTCTATGCACCAACCACTAGTGCCAAAGAAGCTGAAGATGAGTGGTTCTATGAGGACTTACAAGACCTTCTAGAACTAACACCAAGACAAGATGCCCTGTTCATCATAGAGGACTGCAATGCACAAGTGGGAAGTCAAGACGTACCTGGAGTAACAGGCAAGCTTGGCCTTGGAGTACAAAACTAAGTGGGGCAAAGGCTACCAGAGTTTTGCCAAGAGAATGTGCTGGTCACAGCAAACACCCCCTTCCAACAACACAAGAGACACATAGACATCACCAGATGGTCAACACTGAGATCAGATTGATTATATTTTTTGTGGCCAAAATGGAGACGCTCTATACAGTCAGAAAAAGCAAGACTGGGAGCTGACTGTGGCTCACATCATGAACACCTTATTGCAAAATTCAGACTCAAATTGAAGAAAGTAGGGAAAACCACTAGACCATTAGAGTATGACCTAAATCAAATCCCTTAAAATTATGCACTGAAAGTGACGAATAGATACAAGTGATTTGATCTGACAGACAGAGTGCCTGAAGAACTATGGGCAGCAGTTTGTGACACTGTACAGACGCAGGGATCAAGACCATCCCCAAGAAAAAGAAATGCAAAAAGGTAAAATGCTTGTCTGAGGAGGCGTTACAAATAGCTGAGAAAAGAAGAGAAACTAAAGGCAGAGGAGAAAAGGAAAGATATATCCATCTGAATGCAGAGTTCCAAAGAATAGCAAGGAGAGATAAGAAAGCCTTCCTCAGTGATCAATACCAAAAACTAAAGGAAAACAGCAGAATTGGAAAGGCTAGAGATCCCTTCAAGAAATTAGAGATACCAAGGGAACATATGATGCAATGATGGGCTCGATAGAGGACAGAAATGGTCTGGACCGAACACAAGCAGAAGAGATTAAGAAGACGTAGCAAGAATACACAGAAGAACTACACAAGAAAAATCATAATGACCCAGATAACCACAATGGTGTGATCACTCACCTAGAGCAAGACATCCTGGATTGTGAAGTCAAGTGGGCCTTAGAAAGTATCACTATGAACAAAGCCAGTGGAGGTCATGGAATTCCAGTTGAGCTATTTCAAATCCTGAAAGATGATGCTGTGAAAGTGCTGCACTCAATATGCCAGAAAATTTGGAAAACTCAGCAGTGGCCACAGGACTGGAAAAGGTCAGTTTTCATTTCAATCCCAAAGAAAGGCAATGCCAAAGAATGCTCAAACTACCACACAATTGCACTCATCTCGCATGCTAGCAGAACAATGCTCAAAATTCTCCAAGCAAGACTTCAACAGTATGTGAACCAAGAACTTCCAAATGTTCAAGCTGGATTTAGAAAAGACAGAGGAACCAGAGATCAAATTGCCAACATCCACTGGATCTTAGAAAAAGCAAGAGAGTTCCAGAAAAGCATCACCTTCTGCTTTATTGACCATGCTAAAGCCTTTGACTGTGTGGCTCACAACAAAGTATGGAAAACTCTTCAAGAGATGGGAATACCAGACCACCTGACCTGCCTCCTGAGAAATCTGTATGCAGATCAAGAAGCAACAGTTAGAACTAGTCTATTGTTCCATGTTCAGGGTCTTTTCCAAGAGTCAGTTCTTCGCATCAGGTAGTCGAAATATTGGAGCTTCAGCGTCAGCATCAGTCTTTCCAATGAATATTCAGGACTGATTTCCTTTAGTATTGACTGATTTGATCTCCTTGCAGTCCAAGGGACTCTCAAGAGTCTTCTCCAGCACCATAGTTCAAAAGCATCAATTCTTTGGCACTCAGATTTCTTTATGGTCCAACTCTCACATCCGTACATGACTACTGAAAAAACCATAGCTTTGACTAGACAGACCTGTGTTGGCAAACTAATATCTCTGCTTTTTAATATGCTGAACAAGACCCTGAACATGGAACAACAGACTGGTTCCAAATTGGGAAAGGAGTACGTCAAGGCTGTATATTGTCACCTTGCTTATTTAACTTATATGCAGAGTACATCACACAAAACGCTGATCTGGAGGAAGCACAAGCTGGAATCAAGATTGCCGGGAGAAATATCAATAACTTCAGGATGCAGATGACACCACCCTTATGGCAGAAAATGAAGAGGAGCTGAAAAGCCTTTTGATGAAAGTGAAAGAAAAGAGTGAAAAATCTGCTTAAAACTCAGCATTCAATAAACGAAGATCATGGCATCCAGTGCCATCACTTTATGGCAAATAGATGGGGAAACAGTGGAAACAGTGATAGATTTTATTTGGGGGGGCTCCTAAATCACTGCAGATGGTAATTGCAGCCATGAAATTAAAAGACTGTTGCTCTTTGGAAGAAAAGCTATGACCAACCTAGATAGCATATTAAAAAGCAGTCATGTATGGATGTGAGAGTTGGACCATAAAGAAAGCTGAGTGCCGAAGAATTGACACTTTTGAACTGTGGTGTTGGAGAAGACTCTTGAGAGTCCCTTGGACTGCAAGGAGATCAAACAAGTCCATCCTAAAGGAAATAAGTCCTGAATATTCATTGGAAGGACTGATGCTGATGCTGAAGCTCCAATATTTTGGCCACCTGATGCGAAGAACTGACTCTTGGAAAAGACCCTGAAGCTGGGAACAATTCAAGGCAAGAGGAGAAGGGGGCGACAGAGGATGAGATGATTGGATGGCATCACTGACTAGATGGACATGAGTTTGAGCAAGCTCCGGGAGTTGGTGATGCTACAGGGAAGCCTGGCGTGCTGCAGTCCATAGGGTCACGAAGAGTCTGACCCAACTCTGTGACTCAACTGAACAGGTGAGCCAATGCTCCTTACCTTTTGAGATGGCCCCATGACCCCTCTTGTGGGTTTTCTCATTGAATCATCAGTACCCACAGTACCCACCCCAACGCTCAACTGGTGATCCCTGGAGGTGCCAGTTCTCACACAGCTTCTTCCCTGGAAATGCCCTCTGGTTTCCACCTCCTCTTGCACTGCTGCTGCTGCTGCTGCTGAGTCGCTTCAGTCGTGTCCGACTCTGTGCGACTCCATAGATGGCAGCCCAGCAGGCTCCCCCGTCCCTGGGATTCTCCAGGCAAGAACACTGGAGTGGCTTGCCATTTCCTTCTCCAATGCATGAAAGTGAAAAGTGAAAGTGAAGTCGCTCAGTCAAGCCCGACTCTTAGTGACCCCATGGACTACAGCCCACCAGGCTCCTCCATCCATGGGATTTCCCAGGCAAGAGTACTGGAGTGGGGTGCCATCGCCTTCTCCTCTTGCACTGCCCACAGCAAAAAGACCTTCATCTGTTGGGGGCCAGAGTGAGGAACTCCGCCCATGGCAAAGGTCATGAGGAAGGAGGCTTGGCATACACAAAGGTGTGATCAAGCCTCAGGAAACCCCCTGTTCCCGAGCATCTACCCCAAAACCAGAGTCTGTTTTATGCTCTCACCTACACCTCTGACTTTACGGGGGGCTTTCCCCCATAACCGTTTCTCTCGGAGGAGTAAACGTGCAGCTCCAAGGCAATAAAAATTCCTGGGCGTGACAAGAATGTTTCAGCTTACAGACTCCTCTGAAGGTTATCTAGCCCACCTGTATAGGTTCGTCTGGCCACATGTGATTGTTTACAGCCTCCCAATCTGAGAGGCACGAGATGTTTTAGACTTACTAAAGGCAAATTCTTTTGGGGAGTTGGAAATTATTAGTATAGTGGGTTGGTTAGGAATTATATTGGTGAAGCGTTTTTCATTTGTTGTGTCAATAATTGCTGCTAATTCCCTGCCCTGGGTGTGACAAGGGTGTCTTAGGTCAAACCTCTCTGCTGACAGACTAGCTTGTGTGACAGGATTATCCATACTCCTGCCACTATGCACATGATTGTTTACTACCTCGTAACCATAAACAGCACAGAGAGTTTTGGAGTATTTTGAGAGTCTTAACTAGCATAGGGCTTTTCTCATTGTTGAGTCAATGATTGCCGCCAGGCCTCCATATCCTTAGGCACCTGGGAATATATTAATCAATGTATTTGGAATATAGAAAAGGAAATAAAGTAGTTTTAAGGTTAGCAATGCTATACTTTTTGAGTTAATGAATTTTTTCTCTTTTGTAATAGATCACTGTACTTTGTTATAAATCACTGTGTCCTTGCTATGTAAAAATGTAACTCTATCACTATCTTAAGACTAAATAGATTTAAGGGGAGCATTGGTGAAAGGATTTTCATTTGTTGGGCTGGTGTTTCCTGCTAAATCTCCATGTTCCCTGCCCTTATCATGAATATAACTAACATATAGGAGAAATTTATTAACCTTTAAGCATATGGGAGAAATAAGCATTAACCTTTAAGATTAATCATGTTAACCTTGGGTTAAATAAATTCCTTTCTTGATTGTGACTCACTACACCCTCACCCTATAGGAATGTAACTTTATTTGGAGGGTGGTGCCTGGTTTAAGAAAAAACACCCTTGGAAGAAATAAGTTTTTCGGTTATCAGAAAGAAAGGATCATAAAATGTCAGCAGATCTCATGGCCAGAAGATGATGTAATATCCCTAAGACCTTTTTTTTATACATTTATGTGAAGCACCTGATTTTGATAAAGGTCAGGACACTGACCCCCGCGTGACTCTGTATTCATCCCTATATGTAACAAAAGGTATATAAGCAAACCCAAAAATAAAGAAATCGGATCACTTTCCGGAAAGACTGATTCCGCCATGTCATTTCTTTCTTGCTCCCCATTTCTCTGGCTGAATTCCCATCTGGAGCATGGATGCTATTCCACGCAAACCAAGTTATTCAGCCTCTTTTCCTCCACTAATTTTCCTACTACACTATCCATTTCTAATCTCTCTATATATCTGTAATTAAATATGTATTTTTCCAAGGACGCCGATGCCATCCCTACCTTCGAATCACCCTGGATCCACCGGGGCTGGACCCCGGCGTTCGTCCTTCAAGGTGTATCACAGCATGACCTGCCTCAGGAAGCCCTTCCCATCCTCATGATCACCTCAGAAACACGCATCTCCTCCCACTTTCCTCCCATGAGCTTGCACTGTTCAGTTCCATGACAGCCCTCAAAAGCTTCCATTGCCTTCCCTGTACTGACTCTTTTCTCTAAAGGCTTTTCCACAATAGGATCCACAATCCATTTTTCTTCCTATCTCAATGCAGACCTCTGAGATCAACAGAGAGTGTTTCTCAATCAAGGTTTAAACAATAAATGAATGAGTGACCTTCATGACCAGACTGGGCTCTTCACTGACCCCAAACTCTTCCTTTACCGGCCAGGAATTTAAATAGAAACTGTTTCCACCAAGGCCATCAGGGGCTCTGATATCACTGAAGCTGGGGCAGGAGTGATGCTCGGCGGACCCCTGGCAGCATCTGGCAGCCACGCTGCGGTGGCTTCTGTCCAGAATCAGGGCTCTGCTGCTGCTGTATCACTGCCGCTCCCACGGGCTCCCACCCAGGCTGAAGGTGGGCCAAGGCCAACTCCTGCGCACACAGACAGGACGTCTATCTGACTGTGCTTCCTTGCTGTCACGGAAATAGAGAACTGCTTCCAGTTCACACCACTTGGAAATCTCACACTAATGCCTCTCATTAGCGAAATCAAAGTCACAACAAGAACCAGCCTAAGGAGCTCTAGGAAACCCAGGTTTTGCATCACAGTCAATTCAGTCAGGCAGTAAGTAACACACAGTGGGTGGTGGGTCCTGCTCCCAACAACTGAGAGTGATCACACTGGCCATTCTTCAGCTACTAAACATCACCTGAAGCCAAATGTTAAAACCACCACCTGAAGGCTTCAGAGAGCGTTCAGAAGGAGGCAGGAGGCAGGTGGCACGTGGCAATCTACCCGGGGAAGGAGAGATCTTTCTGGAGATTTCTGCTTCATTGCTTTTCACCTAAGTCTACTCACAAGCCTGTACAGATATGGGTCTGGTAAAAGACAAGCTGAAATCTGAAATTTTACAAGGTTTGTTTTGATGGAGAATTTTCACCTCACATTTATCCAATAGCCCAAATCTGGATCAATGAAAACAATGCGCTAACAAATTGAGGTATATTCATAAAACTGGAACATTGCCACAGAAGAGACGGAACTAAATACACAATAACACTGACCACAGAACAAAAGGAAGTGAAAATAGGCTGGTCACAGAGACAATACATTACATGACTCCATTTATGTGATTTTGGAACGGGCAAAACTGATCTCTGACAGGGAAAAGTGAGGCCAGTGCTTGCCTGTGAGGGCCTGAGTGGCGCGGACCGAGAAGGAGCATGGCAGGAGTTCTGAGTCGAGAAAGTGTCCTGCACGTGACAGAGGTAGGCTACTCAGCATTGCACTTGCCAAAATGCCTGGCACGTGGCTCATCTAGGATATGCATACATTTCAGTCGGTAACTCAGTGGTGGAGAATCCGCCTGCCAGTGCAGGAGACACTGGTTCTGTCCCTGGGTGGGGAAGATCCCTCGGAGAAGGAAATGGCAACCCACTCCAGTGTTCTTGCCTGGTAAATCCCATGGACAGAGGAGCCTGGTCGGCTACAGTGATGGGGTTGCAAAGAGTCAGATACAACGTAGCAACTAAACAGCAAATTTCCCTTAAAAACTGCAAAGAAATCTTATGCTTGCTTTTAATAATGGCATAGGTCGTCCACCCTGAGGCCTGTGTGTCTCGGGCCTCAGCAGAGGGGTGACGGGAGGCACCGCTGAGAAGGGGGAGATAGACGGCTGTGTGGTGCGATGTTCAGCCTGCGGACCTCAGACACCGATGCCTTCGGGGCAACTCTATCACGGTGTAATCTGAGAATTTTTCACTGAGGTGTATGTCAGTGAAGCCATCACCACTCTTCTGTAATCTCATGTCTTAATGGATAGATGGACACGGGAATAAGTGTGTGTGTGTGTGTGTACACAGACACCCTTTCTGCCTCTGCCCTCTGAGACCAACTGAAGCAAGGGGAGACGAGCAGCTGCTGCTGCTCCTGCTGCTGCTGCCAAGTCGCTTCAGTCGTATCTGACTCTGTGTGACCCCACAGACGGCAGCCCACCAGGCTCCCCGGTCCCTGGGATTCTCCAGGCAAGAACACTGGAGTGGCTTGCCATTTCCTCCTCCAATGTATGAAAGTGAAAAGTGAAAGGGAAGTTGCTCAGTCGTGTCTGACTCTTAGCGACCCCACGGACGGCAGCCCACCAGGCTCCCCCGTCCCTGGGATTCTCCAGGCAAGAACACTGGAGTGGCTTGCCATTGCCTTCTCCAGTGCATGACAGTGAACAGTATGAGCATCCAGACTTTTGTCCCTAAAGATCAGCCTCCAGTAAAAAGAGCCAGGGCTGATTCCATGAGCGGGGCAAGGAAAGCACAAGATGAGCTCAGAACACCTTCTTTTGTGCCGAAATGTGAGAAACTGTTCAAAGAATGATGCCAACACATCAACAGGAGACAGAGTCAGCCTGACAGGGTTCCAGCTGGTGAAGCCCTAACCCATCTGAGAGCTGAAATAAATACTGTTAAGGAAGGATCACACTCCACTGAGGAAGATTTGTGAGTCTGCATTTACATTAAGTAATTTGAGAGAAGGGATGATATGGTCTTAAAGTATATCCAGCTAGTGAATTTCACAGGAAAAGAGACTCCCAGACCATCAGTCATTATAAAAATTGGTGGATGAGCGAAAGTTGGACTGAGGCAGGGCTTTTACCTAGTCCCTACTTAGATTGTTTTCCCCACATTTTATTTGCTAGCTGCTGCTGCTGCTGCTAAGTCGCTTCAGTCGTGTGCGACTCTGTGCGACCCCATGGACGGCAGCCCACCAGGCTCCCCCGTCCCCGGGATTCTCCAGGCAAGAACACTGGAGTGTGTTGCCATTTCCTCCTCCAATGTATGAAAGTGAAAAGTGAAAGGGAAGTTGCTCAGTCGTGTCTGACTCTTAGCGACCCCATGGACTGCAGCCCACCAGGCTCCTCCATCTATGGGATTTTCCAGGCAAGAGTACTGGAGTAGGGTGCCATCACCTTCTCCGTTATTTGCTAGCTCAGTTCAGTCACTCAGTCGTGGCCAACTCTTTGCGACCCCATAAATCGCAGCACACCAGGCCTCCCTGTCCATCACCAACTCCCGGAGTTCACTCAGACTCAATCCATCGAGTCGGTGATGCCATCCAGCCATCTCATCCTCTGTTGTCCCCTTCTCCTCCTGCCCCCAATCCCTGCCAGCATCAGAGTCTTTTCCAATGAGTCAACTCTTCGCATGAGGTAGCCAAAGTACTAGAGTTTCAGCTTCAGCATCATTCCTTCCAAAGAAATCCCAGGGTTGATCTCCTTCAGAATGGACTGGTTGGATCTCCTTGCAGTCCAAGGGACTCTCAAGAGTCTTCTCCAACACCACAGTTCAAAAGCATCAATTCTTCGGCGCTCAGCCTTCTTCACAGTCCAACTCACATCCATACATGACCACAGGAAAAACCATAGCCTTGACTAGACGGACCTTAGTCGTCAAAGTAATGTCTCTGCTTTTGAATATACTATCTAGGTTGGTCATAACTTTTCTTCTAAGGAGTAAGTGTCTTTTAATTTCATGGCTGCAGTCACCATCTGCAGTGATTTTGGAGCCCAAAAAAATAAAGTCTGACACTGTTTCCCCTGTTTCCCTATCTATTTGCTAGCTAGAGAGGTAAAAAACAGTAAGCTCACTTTATCACCTTCACCAAGCAGTAACAGGCAATTATGCTGATGGGGGGCAAGCTTCTGAGTGTGCCTGGTTCTTCCAGTGTCTTGTGGAAATTACACACGTCAGGGATGAACTGGGAACCTCACCCCAGGAGACACTGGCCACCCCTGCCTGGACCTGGCCTGTGAGATTGCCTTGCCTGGGCTAATCCACCTGCCAAAATCCATGATTCTCCATATAATATTTTATATACACAGCTTAGATTAAATGATAAGTTTGGAATTACTCATTTAAAAAAATCAAGAATTGGTCTGATTCTTGTCCATTGTCCTGAACAGAGACTATTTTAACGCCTGTCTTCCTGCTGGCAGAAGAGGTAAGTGTTTTTATCCCTGTATTTCAGGTACAGGAACTAACATCCAGAGAGGATGAATCATGGGCTCCCCAAGCCCAACACACAGAGGACCAGGCGACTCTCTGGATGTGCACTGAGGGCCCTTCCCACTCATGCAAGCTGGTGGGAGTAGAGCTTGGGCTCTGAAACGTCCATCCAGAGAAGGCCAAGAGTTGAGCTGCTGGGGCTGCCCCATGCAAGAGAGGACGCCAGTGTCTGGAAATGAAGTGCTACTTTCACGGGGGCTTGGGGCAGCCTTGCATCGGCCCACAGGCATTGAGTAGGAGAATGATCCTACAGGGCTGACCACCCACCTGAGAGCTGAGATCCAGAAGAACATGGCTGCTTTGGGCCCAAGTTCTGTTCACTTGAGCTGCTGCCCCAGGGCCCAGCAGCCCCAAGGTGGAAGCTTTGTGCCCCGCCCGAGAGTCCAGCCCTCTTAGCACTGTCCTGGCCCCTCTGAACTTTCTCTCCTGGTCTTTGCTCTGACTTGAAGGTGAAATGATGTGAATGCTTATTTCGGTGACTTCTTGTCATCCACGGGCTTGGCGAGCTCTGGTGTGACTGGGTCAGTATTTTTCTTTCCATGAGAGGCAGGGTCAGGGACTGTTGACAAAGGGTCAGAGGCTGCTGCTGCAACAGTTTCTCAGGGTTCTCTGGAGGCCATGGCTGAATGAGAGGACCCCTAAGTCTTGCCTAGTCATGGATTTGGATATTAGATTCTTCAAAGTTTGTTTCATTTCAAAAGTAGATTTATTGCATTACAGATCAGTAAGAAAACAGGTTTTGAACATGGGTGAAAATAACTTGTATGAATGAAAATGGCCATTAAAAAAGGATTGATATTATTCTTTTATATAATGGAACAGAAAACCAAACTTTTCTACCATATTCTTATCTTTGATCAGTAATTTCCCCAAAAAACTTGAAGAAGTGTTAGTTCACTTAGAATACAGTGCCAGAATTCCACATTGAGTTTCAAGAACTGTGACAAAACTCCATTTGCAGCGAGAAGTAAATATCTCTTCTCTTACTAACGCATGAGAGAACCGCCATGCTTGCCTCCCCTCTGTTGGCTCCCAGTGGCCTCAGTGGGTGCTCTGGACAGCGGCGCCACAGTCAGCACGTTGTCAGTAAGAAAGAGCAGGGACTCTGTCCTGAGAGAAGTCAGTCCTCAGTGTCCTCCTGACTGCACCTCTGGGCTGAGGCTTGACTGGCCTTCAAGTAAACCTCTGTGTTTCCACGATCAAGGCAGGTGTTTATCCTGGGGACCCTGGGGAGGCAAAGTGGAAGAGAAAGCTCTCAGGGACAATTAAATGTGGCTCGAGGGTTCCTGATCAAAGCTTCCTACCAAATAGGTGTTGAGGAGAGACGTAGGCAGCCAGAGCCTCCCTCCATAAGGACAATCACAGCCCTTCCACGAAGACCGTCCCTTCCGACCCTCTGCTCCCCACATTCACCTGCAACATGTTGGCATCGCAACCTCACACTGGCCTGCGTGGAAGCTCCTGTTCAGACCAATTCAGCTGAGGCTCTTTTGTTTTAATTGTGTCTTCTACTAATAATACCTCAGTTAAACTCATTCATGAGAGTATGGATCTATCCCCAGAGTATTTCTGCATGTTTTATGTATATAACTACCCTTCCTACATAAGCAAGTTAACAAACTGCCAAAATTCCCTAAAAGAATGTCCCTTTAGCACTTCAGTTTCCTCCATAATGTCTTCAGCATGATTGTGTTCTGATTAAATTTACATGTTATTCATCATTCTTTCCATTTAGTGAGGATTTTATTCCTTTTTCATTTATTTTTAACTTAAACCATTTATTGAGATGAAATTCCCGCAACTTAAAACAACCACCTTAAAGTGAGCCATTGAGTGGCGCTTAAGTGAAGATTTTAGATCCACCTTACTGAGATACACAGTTGGTCCAGGAACCCTGTGGGAGTTACTCTGAATATAATTCACAGTCAGCCTCCATATCAGCATCTGTGGGTTCCACCAACCATGGATCATTAGTAAGGACTGTAATATTCACTACTGAAAAAATGTCTGGGTGCAACTGGCCCACACAGGTCAAATCCATGTTGCTCAAAGGTGAACTGCAATCGACACTAAAAGTCACAGGCTTTCATTCTGATGGTTTCATGCACACGTCACCACCGCTGCGCTTGAGAGAGCAGCCGCGACATTCCTGGGGTTGTCTTCGTCCTCAGCTTCTGTTCCACCCCCAGCCCCTGGCTTCCTGCCCCAGCACCACTGCGTCTACATCTGAATTCTACTAATAAACAGAATTTACTAATTCTATTTACTTCTTCTAGGATTTCCCATAGATGGAATCATGTAATACCTCCAGCTTTAAAAGAATGAATAACGCATCTGTGAGGTTTATCCATGTTTTTTGAAGTGTTAGAAGTGTGTTCATATTTCTTGACAGTAGTATTTCATGGTATGGACAAACAATGATTTTCCAAAAAAATCTATTCTCCTATTGATAAACATTGTATTGCCTCTAGTTTTAAACCTTATATGAACAGTAGCTATGAATGTTTTTAGGCAGTCTTTTTATTGGTGCAAATAAATGTTTTTATTTACCTTGAGTGCACACTTAGAAAAAAGTTGCTGGGTCATAAGGCAGTGAGCTCCTAAATTGTCTTCCAAACTGACTGCCCCATTCTAGAACCCTTTGCCTTTCTCTGACAAATAATGATGACAAGCACTTTTCTTGTTCTTATTGACTATATATATATATATAATTCTAGGAAGTGTCTGTACAAATGTTATTTTTCTGTAGGCGTAGCAGGGCTTGCCTTATTATTGAAACGCGGAAGGCTTTTATGGTCTCAGGAAAGAAGACCTTTGTCAAATATGGACTATGAAAAAGAGTCACAGTACTGTATATAGACATGCAATCTGTTTCTTCAACTCTATGTCTTGCCTTTTCAGTTTCTTAAAAACTTCTTCCAAACAGCAGAAGTCTTTGTGTTTGATGAACTCTAATTTAGCTTTGATCTGTCTTCTTTTAATAGTTCTGTCCTTTTTATGACACTACTTGCTGACAAAGGTCCGTCTAGTCAAAGCTATGGTTTTCCCAGTGGTCATGTAGGGATGTGGACCATAAAGAAGGCTGAGCGCTGAGGAACTGATGCTTCTGAACTGTGGTGCTGGAGAAGACTCTTGAGAGTCCCTTGGACTGCAAGGAGATACAACCAGTCCATCCTAAAGGAGATCAGTCCTGAATACTCATTGGAAGGACTGGTGCTGAAGCTGAAGCTCCAATCCTTTGGCCACCTGATGCTGAGAATGACTCATTGGGAAAATACCCTGTCGCTGGGCAAGATTGAAGGCAGGAGGAGAAGGGGACGACAGAGGATGAGATGGTTGGGTGGCATCACCGACTCCATGGACATGAGTTTGAGCAAGCTCCAAGAGTTGGTGATGGACAAGGAAGCCTGGAGTTCTGCAGTCCGTGAGGTCGCGAAGAGTCAGACACGACTGAGCGACTGAACTGAACTGTTTTCTTTTATAATTAGCGCTTTTGAGGCTTTAAGAAATATGTCCTAGGTATGAAAATTTTCTTCTATCCTTACTTCCAGAAATGTTATGAATTTACAATTTCAGTCTTAGTTTAAGGTCCAAAATTTGTTTTTGAAACAGTCTATTGAACCATAATTTACACAGAATAAATTGTACAAATTTAATGTCAATTTGTAAGTTTTGACATAAACCTATTCCTAAACCATAGTCAGTTAATGAACCCCTCTGTCCCCCAAAGTTCCTCATTGCTCTTTGTTGTATCTTTCTTCCACCCCAACCCCCACCTTCCCTTCCAGGGTAACCACTTATGTGCTTTTCATCACCACAGATACATTTGCTCTTCAAAGTTTTATAAAAATGGAACAAAACAGTATGTGTTCTTTTTTGGTCTTCTTGTTTCTCTTACCAAAATTATTTTGAGATCCATCCATATTATAGTGTGTATCAATAGTCCAGTCCTTTAAATGACAACTTAAATGAGCAGAGGGTCAGAGGAAACCCTCAAACCAGAAACAGAAACACAGAACGCGGTGCAGACTGGAGCGGGGGTCTGCCTCTGGTTACTGCAAGGAAGCCATTTATTTGTCAGGCTGCAGGGAAAGCTGATGCTGTCTTAGCCCACATGCCCTACTATTAATTGTCTCCAGATGCTAGCTAAATTGAATTGTTAAAAAGTTAAACAAGCATGAAACATCTAGTGAATAAGTTTGAGGCAAGTTTAAGGGAAAAAGTCAAGTATGAGGACGAATTCCAGGGCCCACAGCTCTGAGCTGTAAGTGCCTCCAAAGGCTTCGGTTTGTATGACAGAGGACATACAAAGTATCTCTATCATATTATCACAGCTCTTAACTTGGAAAATCGCTTTTTTCCCCTACCAATGCATATGCTGCTACAGTTAATGTCTGAAATTTGAGTTCAGAATCTGATTGCTACACTAGTGTCTTCTCCATGTAATAATACTTTTGAAGATATAGTGACTTTTATAAATATGTGATTGACTTAGTGGCACTCACTATGGTATTTAGTTATTTATCATTGCAATACAACTGTACTCTCAATCAAATTCCTCTCTTTCCTTTGGTGGCCTAAAACCCTTGCAAACATTGTCTATTCATATTTTGCCATTTCATTCTTCACCACTTCTTCCAGACTGTTGCAGTCTGATTTTACATATATCACCTTTACTCAGATTTTAATTGTCTTAGAAATTAACCCTATGGTTAAGCTCCATTAAATCTCATGGTTTTATTGAGTGCTCTCTCACTGGGTCTCTCTGTAGTACTCAGGGCTCTATATTCTTTCTTTTGCATCAAAGGCATGGCACTCTTTAGATGATACTGCTGTAGCTCAGGTAATTCCTTTACATTCTTTTTTAATTGGCAAAAACTTCAAACAAGAAGTGGGAAAAACAGTATAATAAATCTTGTTTACCTATCAGCCAGTTTCCATAATGGTTAATACTTTGCTATTCTGAATGTATAAAACTGCTGCTGTGAAAGTGCTGCCCTCAATACACCAGCAAATTTGGAAAACTCAGCAGTGGCCACAGGATTGGAAAAGTCAGTTTTCATTCCAGCCCCAAAGAAAGGCAATGCCAAAGAATGTTCAAACTAGCACACAATCACACTCATCTCACACACTAGCAAAGTAATGCTCAAAATTCTCCAAGTGAGGCTTCAACAGTATATGAACCAAGAAATTACAGATGTACAAGCTGGATTTAGAAAAGGCAGAGGAACCAGAGATCAAATTGCCAACATCCATTGGATAATAGAAAAATGAAGAGAGTTTCAGATAAACATCTACTTCTGCTTTATTGTGGAGAAAGAAATGGCAACCCATTCCAGTATTCTTGCCTGGAGAATCCCAGGTACAGAGGAGCCTGGCAGGCTTCAGTGCATAGGGTCGCAAAGAGTCAGACACAACTGAGCTGCTTTCACTTTTTCACCTTCTTCTTTATTGACGACACCAAAGCCTTTGATTGTGCCAAATCAAAAGACTGTTGCTCCCTGGAAGAAAAGCTATGACAAACTTAGACAGTATATTAAAAAGCAGAGACATTACTTTCTGACAAAGGTCCATCTAATCAAAGCTATGGTTTTTCCAGTAGTCATGCATGGATGTGAGAGTTGGACCATAAAGAAAGCTGAGTGCTGAAGAACTGATGCTTTTAAACTGTGGTGTTAGAGAAGACTCTTGAGAGTCCCTTGGGCTGCAAGATCAAACCAGTCAACCTTAAAGGAAATCAACCCTGAATGTTCATTGGAATGACTAATGCTGAAACTGAAGCTCCAGTCCTTTGGCCACCTGATGTGAAGAACTGACTCACTGGAAAAGACCCTGATGCTGGGCAAGATTGAAGGCAGGAGGAGAAGGGGAAGACAGAGGATGAGATGTTTGGGTGGCATCACTGACTTGATGGACATGAGTTTGAGTAAGCTTGGGGAATTGGTGTTGGACAGGGAAGCCTGATGTGCTACAGTCCATGGGGTCTCAAAGAGTCAAACATGACTGAGTGATTGAACTGAACTGAACTGAAAGCCTTTGACTGTGTGGATCACAACAAGCTGTGGCAAATTCTTCAAGAGAGGGGAATACCAGACCACTTGATCTGCCTCCTGAGAAACCTGTATGCAGGTCAGGAAGCAACAGTTAGAAATGGACACGGAACAATGGACTCATTCCAAATCGGGAAAGGAGGATGTCAAGGCTGTCTATTGCCACCCTGCTTATTTAACTTCTACACAGAATATATCATGTGAAATGCCAGTGTGGATGAAACACAAGCTGGAATCAAGATTGCTGGAAAAAATATCAATAACCTCAGATATGCAGATAACACCACCCTCATGGCAGAAAGTGAAGAGGAACTAAAGAACCTCTTGATGAAAATGAAAGAGGAGAGTGAAAAAGCTGGCTTAAAACTCAACATTCAGAAAACTAAGATCATGACATCTGGTCCCTTCACTTCATGGCAAATAGATGGAGAAATAGTGGAAACAGTGACAGACTTTATTTTGGGGGTTTCCAAAATCACTGCAGATGGTGGCTGCAGCCGTGCAATTAAAAGACTCTTGCTCCTTGGAAGAAAAGCTATGACAAACATAGACAGCATATTAAAAAGCAAAGATATTACTTTGCTGATAAAGGTCTGTCTAGTCAAGGCTATGGTTTTTCCAGTAGTCATGCATGGATGCGAGAGTTGGACCATAAAGAAATCTGAGTGCCGAAGAATTGATGCTTTTGAACTGTGATGTTGGAGAAGACTCTTGAGAGTTCCTTCCTTGGACTGCAAGGAAATCAAACCAGTCCATCCTAAAGCAAATCAGTCCTGAATATTCACTGGAAGGACTGTTGCTGAAGCTGCAACTCCAATACTTTGGCCATCTGATGCAAAGAACTGACTCATTGGAAAAGACCCTGATGCTGGGCAATAACTGAAGGCAGGAGAAGGGGACGACAGAGGATGAGATGGCTGGATAGCATCACTGACTCAATGGACATGAGTTTGAGCAAGCTCTGGGAATTGGTGATGGACAGGGAGGCCTGGAGTGCTGCAGTCCATGAGGTCGCAAAGAGTCAGACACAACTGAGCAACCGAACTGAACTGAACTGGGTTTTAAAGTCCACACAGAGTTTGCACTGAAACACCCGGTGAATGAGCACAAGTGGGCGCTCCTAGAGGCACCAAAGGAGGAAGGAGTTCAGCTCAGAGAAAGCCGACGAGTCGCGGCGCCGGCCTTGCCTGGCGGCACCCCTGCCTCTCATGGGCAGCATGTCGCAGGGCAGGAGAGGACACAGGCCACGCTAGCTATCAGCAGAAAGAATTCCCATGGAAGACACCCAAGAGGGGGGGAGCACATTCTGCAGAGCCCCTTAAACTTCCTCAAGGTCCTGTCACACTAATCACCTTCTGCAAGGAGCATTCAGCCATCGAGAGCCTTTAAGATCTACATTCTGCAGCCAGGCCCCTGCTTCACCCGCACCCCTCAGGCACCTCTGACCCCACTCTGCAATGCCCCAGCCCTTCTCTGAGCTCTTCTGGCCAACTGTATGCCTCCACCTCCACCCTGCACCCATGTGCCCTGAGCTCCCAGACACTGCTGTATCTCCGTCAGCTCACACGCCAGTTTGGCATCTGCAGAAAGTGTCTCTGTGAGCCATGCTGTACCCTGGGCTTGACAGTGCTGGGAGCTGGGTCTGGAGATGGTCCCTGTACAGCGTCATGTTTGTGACACATTTTGTCCTTTACCTGTATTTTCACAAGGCACACAACTTATTGCCAGGAGTTAATGCAAAATCTATGTATTTAAACTCTACATTTGTGTAATGTCAAAGGGGTTTCAAGGGGCTCTATTTCTGTTGGTTTGAATTCAAGAATGCCCAGAGCACATGTTTCTAAATGGAAGGTACTGGGTGTCAATGAATTTAGTCTTTGTTCCCAATAGAAGACGCCCCCTAAAGAGTACATTCTAGGTTATGGTAACTTGACATTTCCAGCTCCCTTGAGCCAGCACTGGATACTTTTAGACACTGAGTTTACAGTTTTTCTGCTAAAAATGTGAGGACTTTTGTGAGGGCTGCCTTGACATCCTTGTTCCTCAGGGTGCAGATGAGAGGGGTCAAGCTGGGGCTCACAGTGGAATAAAGCACGGCCATCACCTTGCCAGTCCCTGGGAGCAGCTGGAGCAGGCGCTCAGGTCGGTGTAGGCGATGGTGGAGTAGGGCATGGTCACCGTGACGAGGTGGGACAAGCAGGCGGGGGAGGCGCACCACTTCCCCTCAGCTGCACAGACCTCAGGACGGTGCAGATGACGAAGCCATAGGACGCCATGGTGAGCAGGAGATTCAGCACAGCAAAGAAGAAGTCACAATTGCCATGATGTCATTCACATAGGCGGAGGAGAAGAGCGGGACCAGAGGGGGCATCTCACACAGAAGAACTGTACAAAAAAGATCTTCACGACCCAGATAACCATGATGGTGTGATCATTCATCTAGAGGCAGACATCTTGGAATGTGAAGTCAAGTGGGCCTTAGGAAGCATCACTACGAACAAAGCTAGTGGAGGTGATGGAATTCCAGTTGAGCTGTTTCAAATCCTGAAAGATGATGCTGTGAAAGTGCTGCACTCAATATGCCAGCAAATTTGGAAAACTCAGCAGTGGCCACAGGACTGGAAAAGGTCAGTTTTCATTCCAATCCCAAAGAAAGGCAATGTCAAAGAATGCTCAAACTACCACACAATTGTACTCATCTCACACGCTAGTAAAGTAATGCTCAAAATTCTCCAAGCCAGGCTTCAGCAATACGTGAACCGTGAACTTCCTGATGTTCAAGCTGGTTTTAGAAAAGGCAGAGAAACCACAGATCAAATTGCCAGCATCCGCTGGATCATGGAAAAAGCAAGAGAGTTCCAGAAAAACATCTATTTCTGCTTTATTGACTATGCCAAAGCCTTTAACTGTGTGGATCACAATAAACTGTGGAAAATTCTGAAAGAGATGGGAATACCAGACCACCTCACCTGCCTCTTGAGAAATCTGGAGTACATCAAGGCTGTATATTGTCACCCTGCTTATTTAACTTCTATGCAAAGTACGTCATGAGAAACGCTGGACTGGAAGAAACACAAGCTGGAATCAAGATTGCCGGGAGAAATATCAATAACCTCAGATATGCAGATGACACCACCCTTATGGCAGAAAGTGAAGAGGAATTAAAAAGCCTCTTGACGAAAGTGAAAGAGGAGAGTGAAAAAGTTGGCTTAAAGCTCAACATTCAGAAAACGAAGATCATGGCATCCGGTCCCATCACTTCATGGGAAATAGATGGGGAAACAGTGGAAACAGTGTCAGACTTTATTTTTTGGGCTCCAAAATCACTGCAGATGGTGACTGCAGCCATGAAATTAAAAGACGCTTACTCCTTGGGAAAAAAGTTATGACCAACCTAGATAGTATATTCAAAAGCAGAGACATTACTTTGCCGACTTCGGTCCGTCTAGTCAAGGCTATGGTTTTTCCAGTAATCATGTATGGATGTGAGAGTTGGAATGTGAAAAAGACAGAGCGCTGAAGAATTGATGCTTTTGAACTGTGGTGTTGGAGAAGACTCTTGAGAGTCCCTTGGACTGCAAGGAGATCCAACCAGTCCATTCTGAAGGAATTCAGCCCTGGGATTTCTTTGGAAGGAATGATGCTAAAGCTGAAACTCCAGTACTTTGGCCACCTCATGTGAAGAGTTGACTTATTGGAAAAGACTCTAATGCTAGGAGAGATTGGGGGCAGGAAGAGAAGGGGACGACCGAGGATGAGATGGCTGGATGGCATCACGGACTCGATGGACGTGAGTCTGAGTGAAGTCCAGGGGTTGGTGATGGACAGGGAGGCCTGGCGTGCTGCGATTCATGGGGTCGCAGAGAGTTGGACACGACTGAGCAACTGAACTGAACTGAACTGAAGTCACATTATACTCAGGCACCATCAACTAAGATGCTCCTCTCAGAGAAACGGGCAGCAGCTCTGTCCATCTGCTGCCACTGCACTGGACAGAGCTCATATCTTCCCGCGTGCCCTCACCTCCTTCACAGCAGAAAGACCTCCAAAGTGCAAACCTGGCTATATGGGGGCCTGCTAGAGTCCTTCAGGAGGTCAACATCCCTGTGTTCCATCCTGGCCACAGTGTCCAGCCTCACCCCTCCTCTCAACATCCCATCCTGTTTGCCTGACCCCAAACGTGGGCTTCCACCTCAGTGAGCACCACACCCTGATATGCAGTCCGGGCTTAGGGAAGACGATCTGCTTAGGTGGACAGGGCTGATTCCAGGGGAGGACAGGAGGCCAGGGCTCAGAGTCAAGAGGGAGAGTCTAGTACCAAAGGGGGCAGAACCGAGGTGTAGGCTGAGAGGTCCAGGCAGGAGCACTTACAGAGACGGGTCAAAGGTGATTCAGACAACCCCTGAGCAGGCAGGAGCTCATAGTCAAAGCCCAAGGCAAACGCAAGAGGCACAGAGGAAAGTGTTTTCCTCAAGCACAACGCTGCTGTTTCTGCCCCACTGGATACCCGGCCCCCAGAATGATGCCTCCAGGCTGGGGAAGGGTGGACTCATGGACGCTGGTAGGGACTTGGGTCCACTCTGCAGAGATGACCTTGCTCACAGCCCTCACCCTGGCTGACCCTGTGCTGACATTTCAGAAATAAGCACGACTGCAGGTGAACTTCACCTTCCTTAGTCTTGTTTGCTGTTCATGAAAGTAGACACAGAGAAACATTTCAAGAAGGGGCCTGTGAATGACAAGTGCAGAAGCCTTGGTTTGCTGAAGGCTGTGCACCTCTGAGCACTTCAGAAAGACACACAATTATTAAGGCTTATAGAGTCTCTTAACTGGGCCTGGAACAGGCTTGCCTGCCTCAGGCATATTGTGTGTCTCTACAGACACACTGGCCCTTTCCAGACAACCAGCAAATTTTTCCCAAGAAAGCAATGCTACTGTTCCAGAATAGATAACAGTGTTATTTATTACTGAGTGAGAGAATCTGTTTCTTCCACCCCAAGCCCAGATCAGCTTACAGGAAAGGTCACTGAGAACCACAGATGCCCCCAGGCAGGGGCTAGTCAGTTAAGTCTATATGTGAAGCACTTTCTAAGAGTTTCCTATCACAAATGAGTGACAAGTATTATTGTCACTATTCTAGTTATGACTTTAGAGCCTCAAAGCAGAGTTCATGCCTTCCCCAAGCACACTCAAGGGTAGTTCAAGCAGCTCAAGGAAACTGTCTCTGCCTAGGTGTCAGGTGTGAGTAGCCCTGGCATCTTTGCTTCACACAAGGCCTCAGAGACCCTCACCGTGGGAAAGATGGCCAGCAAGCCTGGGGAAGAGGCTCCAGCTTCTGAATAGTTTCTGCTAATGATTTAGTTCTATGCAATCACTAAACACATCATTCTGGCCAGGAGACCTGATGTCCGGCCCTCTCAGGAGTGAGAAGACCACAGAGCAAGCTGCTTCCAGAGCTGTGAGCACCTGGGGCCAGAGAGGTGCAGAGCTCAGGCGCCAGGGGAAGACAGTGAGGACAGAGGTGAGGGCCGGGGTGCCAGGGGCACGCAGCACGGACAGAGGCGAGGGCCCGGGTGCCAGGGGAAGACAGCGAGGACAGGGGTGACGGCAGAGGAACGCTGGTGGCCCTGGAAGGTACAGCAGCCCCCGCTCCGCTCTCCACTGGGCCAGGGCTGAGCCTGCATGGAACCTGTGCCTTCAGCTGGTTTTTAACAACTCAGCAAAATGATGATCTGTCAGACAGACATGCTCTCTCGAAGAGCAGAAATCAGTGAACACACTGGAAAGACTGTCCCCTCACATCCAGGCCAAACTCTCTTACAACCTGGATCGCAGCCCAGGTTCATGTTGCTCCACCAAGCCAAAAAGGCAGCATTCAGGCCACTGGACCCTGAGACGCATCAGGTCACTGCAAATATGCCAGCAGATGCTAATCCCATGACCACACTCCCACTGAGACCTCACAGAAGGTGCACTGTCCAGAAGGGAGTGGGAACAACGTCTCCTGTTAGGTCAGAAATGTGAAAGGCATAAGCAGTGTCCACTGTGGAGGAGAGCTGTGCTGCCCCGGCATCCCAGCCTTTGTGCAGCAGTGTCCCCTGGGATGGTGGCAAGAACATGAGCATCAGTGCCTCCAGAGCCCAGCACTTCCCCCAGCCGGTCCCCCACCCTGGCTGTCTGGGTTGCAGAGCTGGGAGGTGGCCTTGGCCACCACATCCTCACCCCCCCTTTCCTTCCCTGCTCACTTCTTGCTGCTCAGAAAAAAACAGAACTGCTCAGTGTAGATAAAAGTTTTCTTGAGCTTAGTCATTTTCCCCTACACTAATTTCATAAAGCCAATCTCTTTCACAGTAGCAAGAGAAAAGGCTCATGATCAGGAGTAGATACAGAGCACTATTTTTAAACCACTATACAAACTGAAGCCTCTTTTCAAGCCTGCAGATGAACTTTAAACTGCCCAGGGAGTCACAGAGGACACAACGTCCATCTTGAGCAGGTGTTTTCTGAGTCTTGACCCGATGCAGAGCTGGGGATTCACAAAGGCCACCACAGCAAGAGCAGCCTGGTTTAAACACATGCAGCTCTGCTGTGTGACGTGACAGCTGGAGGTGCTAACCCACTGGGACCCAGCCTCAAAGATGGTCACTTAGAAGACTTCAGAAGTCCCAGGGGCCTCTGAACTGCTGATGGCCTACAGAGGACCCCAGGGCTCAGGCATGGCCCTGTGGTCGAGGGAGGCAGCCTCAGCTCTCTCTCCAGGCTTCAGCTCAGCATGGAGCAAATTGAATCCAAGGAAAGAGGCACACTTGGGCAGGAGCTGTCATTTTCCTCAAAGTAAGGCAGGGAAGAAACTGACGTCCTCCCAAAGAGGCCGTTGCGGGAGATGTTTCCAGAGGACAGAGCCCAGGTTCACACCCTTGACCACTGGTTCATCGTGGAAACACAGAGCTGAATAGCTTCCCATCAGTGATGGAGCCAGACCTTCCTCTGTGATGAAGACACAGGTGCAAAAAAGAGGGTGTTACCCAATCACAGACCTGTCTGTGCCAGAACAGAACAGTCCTGCCTGGGACCAGCCCTTCTGATCCTTCAGACCTGCAGTTAGAGAGGCTGTGCTACAGGCAGAGTCAGGACCTGCTGGTGGTCCCTGGGGCTAACCCAGGCTCCAAGGAGGGAGTGGGAAGGAAGGCATGAGTCTGAGCGGCAGGTGGGGTTTTGTAGGACAGGCCAACAACAGCAATAAAATAGCAGCTACGTGGTGGCCAAGCCAGTCTGAGCACCTGCTGTGTGCCAAGTTCTAGTCTCTTTTTAAAAATTAGTTTATTTATTTACCTTTGGCCCTGCTGGCTCCTCCTCGCCACACAGGCTCTTCCCCGGCCGTGGCGAGTGGGGCCACTCTCTGCTTGTGGCCAGAGGGCTCCTCGTGGTGCCGGCTCCTGTGGCTGCGGAGCAGGGGCTCTAGGGCGCGTGCGCTCCAGCAGTCACGGCTCCCCGGCTCCAGAGCACGGGCTCAGTACCGGGGCGCATGGGCGTAGGAGCTCATGGCACCGAGAGCTTCCCGGGTCGGGGACCAAATCCGTGCCCCCCACATCGGCAGTCGGACTTCCCACCACTGAGCCCCAGGGAAGCCCCTCCTGTCCTTTTTTTGACATTGTATTTGCATTTTCTCATCTTTGCTGAGTTATCATTGAGACATAAAAAAATTGTATCTATTCAAGAGGTATGAGTTGATTTTTTTCCCCAGCAGTTTACATTTTTTTGTGGTAAAACACCATGACGTAATGTTGACTACTTTAACCATTCAAAGTGCACAATTCAGTGGCACTAAGGACTTTCACAACGTTTTACAGTCACCACTGTCTAGTTCCAGGACTTTTCCAGCATTGCAGTGGAAACGCCATAGCTCTCAAGCAGGGGCTGCACATTCTGCTCCACAGCCCCTGCCAACCACCGCTCTGCATGTGCACACTCCGGACATTTTCTATCAGGAATCATGCATTTTCAGTCTGGCTTCTCACTGAGAGTGATGTTTCCAAGTTTCCCCCAAGTTGTAGCAACAACAAGCAGACATACAGGAAGTACAAACTGCAGGGCCACGGCTGACCTGTGGTGACCTCACCACGGCTGACCTGCACCATGGGTGATCTGCACTGTGAGTGACCTACACTGTGGCTGACCTGCACTCTAGGTGACCTGAAACATGGGTGACCTGCACTGTGGCTGACCTGGCTGACCTACACTGTGGGTGACCTACGCTATGGGTGACCTGCGCTATGGGTGACCTGCGCTGTGAGTGACCTGCACCATGGCTGACCTATACTTTTCTATACACCTGAAACTAACACAGCATTGTAAATTAACTATACTTCAATTTTAAAAAAACAGGTTTTTTTTTTAAAGTATGTGGATGGAGACGTATATACCATGCTAACACTAATCAAGACAAGCAGGAGTAACCATATCAATTTCAGATAGTAGACCTCAGGGCAAGGAAAGATATCAGGTATAAAGGGTGCTCCATAATATAGTTGGGTTGTTTCTCCAAGAAGACACAACTATTCTTAACATGCACCTAACAAAAGAGGTTCAAACTATGTTAGACAAAGCGACAGAACTTTAATAGTGGTGCAGGGAGATCGGGATGATGGAATAGGAGGATACGTTTTAAAAGACAGAAATTATAGCAAACATCTTTTCTGACCACAATGGCACGAAGCTAGAAGTCAGTTATATTAAAAATGGTAACAACACAGAGGCATAGAAAGTCAACAACATGCTATTTAAAAAATGACAGTGGGAGGGGCAGTCCAAAAATGAAGAGGAATAGGACAGAGAGACCACATTCTCCCCCACAAATTCATCAAAAGATCAGTTGAACCATGAACGACTTTTACAAGACAGCTTCTGAATGCTGGTGGAGGACACCAGGCACCCAGAAAGGCAGCCCAATCTCTTTGAAAGAAGTCTTGAGGCAACTGTAAGAGAAGGACTGAAAGCCTGAGGCAGGAGGTTTAATTCCAGAACTTTAGAATATCAGAAAACTCCGGACTCCAGGAGACATTAATAGTCAGGAGCTCACCCAAAAATCTCCATACCTACACTGAAACCAAGACCAGCCCAACAGCCAACAAGTTCCAGAGTGAAACACATCACGCTAATTCTCCAGCAAAATGGGAACACAGTCCCAAACATTAAAAGACAGGTTGCCCAAAGCCATACCAAACCCAAAGACACCCCAAAACTCCCTACTGGACACTTCATTGCTCTCCAGAGAGAAGAGATCCAGCTCACCCACCAGAACACAAATGCAAGCTCCCCCAACCAGGAAACCTTGGCAAGCCACTGGTCCAACCCCACCCACAGGGAGCAGACTCCACAATGAAGAGGAACCCTGAACTTCCAGTCTCAGAAAGGGCACCCTACACACAGCAGTCTAAACAAAATGAAAAGGCAGAGAAATGTTCAGCAGGTGAAGGAACGTGACAAAAACCCACCAAACCAAACCAAGAGGAGGAGATAAGGAGTCTACCTGAAAAAGGATTCAGAGTAACAGTAGTAAGGAGGATCCAAAACCTTGAAAACAAACGGAGTTACAGATAAATAGACTAGAGACAAGGATTCAGAAGGCGCAAGAGATGTTTAACAAGGACCGAGCAGAAATAGAGTCAATCAAGAGTGATGATCCAATAACTGAGACTGGAAGCACTCTGGAGGGAGTCACCAGTAGGATAACTGAGGCAGAGAGAGCATGAGTGAGGCAGAAGGCAGAGCGGTGGAAGTAAATGAAGCAGAGAGGGAAGAAATAAAAGCTAAAAGAAGTGAGGACAACCTCAGAGGCCTCTGGGACAATACCAAATGCCCAGCACTAAAATCAGGGCTTCCCTGGCAGCTCAGCTGGTGAAGAATCCGCCTGCAGTGCAGGAGGCCCCAGTTCAGTTCCTGGGTCGGGAAGATCTGCTGGAGAAGGGATAGGCTACCCACTCCGGTATTCTTGGGCTTCCCTTGTGGCTCAGCTGTAAAGAACCAACCTGCAGTGTGGGAGACCTGGGTTCGATCCCTGGGTTGGGAAGATCCCCTGGAGAAGGGAAAGGCTACCCACTCCAGTATTCTGGCCTGGAGAAGTCCATGGACTCCATGGGGTCATAAAATGTCAGACACAACTGAGCGACTTTCACTTCACTTCACTTCAAATCATAGGCATCCAAGAAGAAGAAAACAAAAAGAAAGGGCATGAGAAAATACTCGAGGAAATAATGGCTGAAAACGTCCCTAAAATGGGCAAGGAAAGAGCCAGCAGAGAGTCCCAGACAGGATAAACCCCAAGGCAGAAACCCAAGGCAAAAACCCAAGGCAGACACGCAAGGCAGACACGCAAGGCAGAACCCAAGGCAGACACGCAAGGCAGACACGCAAGGCAGACACGCAAGGCAGACACGCAAGGCAGACATGCAAGGCAGAACCCCAAGGCAGAGACACAAGGCAGACACGCAAGGCAGACACACAAGGTAGGGACACAAGGCAGAACCCAAGGCAGACACGCAAGGCAGACACGCAAGGCAGAACCCAAGGCAGACACGCAAGGTAGGGACACAAGGCAGAAACCCCAAGACACATACTAATCAAACCAACAAAGATCAAACGCAAAGAGCAAACATTGAAAGCAGCAGATCCCCCACAAGGGGATCTTTCAATAGAGACTCTCAGGCCAGAAGGAAACGGCAGGACATACTTAAAGTGATGAAAGGGAAAACCTACAACCAAGATTATTCTACTGAGCAAGGAGCTCATTCAGATATGCAGGAAAAATCAAAAGCTTTACAGACAAGCAAACACTGAGAGAATTCAGCACCACCAAACCAGCTCTCCATCAAATGCTATAGGGTCTTCTCTAGACAGCAAACACAGAAAGGGTGTAAAACTCGAACCCAAAACAATAAAGTAAATGGCAACGGGATCACACTTATCAATAATTACCTTAAACGCAAACGGGTTAGGTGCTCCAACCAAAAGACAAAGACTGGCCTAATGGATACAAAAACAAGACCCCTATATATTCTGTCTACAAGAGACCCACCTCAAGCCTAGGGACACACACAGACTGAAAGTGAGGGGCTGGAGAAAGATATTTCATGCAGATGGAGACCAAAGGAAAGCAGGAGTAGCAATACTCACATCAGACAAAAGTGGACTTTGAAATAAAGGCCATGGTAAGAGACAAAGAAGGACACTGCCTAATGGTCAAAGGGTCAGTCCAAGAAAGAGACATAGCAGTTATAAATACATGTGCACCCAACACAGGAGCCCACAATGCATAAGGCACAGGAGCCCACAGTGTGTAAGGCACAGGCTACAAGTGTGAAGGGGAACTAACAGCGACACAAGAATAGTGCGGGGCCTCACTACCCACTCACACCTACGGGCAGACCAGCCAAGCAGAAAGTCAGCCAGGAAACACAAGCTTTAAACTACACAACAGGCCAGTTAGGCCTGTTAGATATCTACAGGACATTTCACCCAAAAGCGATGGGTTTTGCCTTTTTCTCAAGTACAGACAGAACATTCTCCAGGATAGATCACATCCTGGGCCATAAATCTAGCCTTGGTAAATTTTTAAAAAATGAAATCATTCCAAGCATGTTTTCCTATCACAATGCAGTAAGATTAGATGTCGACTACAGGAAAAAAAAACTATTAAAAATACAAACGTGGAGGCTAAGCAACATGCTTCTGAAAAACCAACACATCACAGAAGAAATCAAAAAGGAAACAAAATGTGCAGAGAAACAACGGAAAATGAAAACACAACCCAAACCTGTGGGGCTCAGCAAGAGCAGTGCTGAAACAGAGGCTCACAGCAATACAAGCCTACTTCAAGAAATAAGAGAGACACCAAATAAACAACATAACTTTACACCTAAAGCAACTAAAAAAGGACAGAAAAACCCCACAGTCAGTAGAAGGAAAGAAACCCTGAAAATCAGAGCAGAAATAAATGAAAACGAAATAAAGAAGACTATAGCAAAACTCAACAAAACTAGAAGGTGGTTCTTTGAGAAGATAAATGAAATAGACAAACCATTATCCAGACTCATCAAGCAAAAAAGGAAGAAGAATCAAATCTATAAAATTAGAAATGGAAATGGAGAGATCACAACAGACAACACAGAAATGCAAAGGATCACAAGAGACTACTACGAGCAAGTATCTGCCAATAAAACGGACAACTTGGAAGAGATGGACAAACTCTTAGCAAGCTCTGGGAGTTGGTGATGGACAGGGGAGCCTGGTGTGCTGCGGTCCACAAGGTCACAAAGAGCTGGACACGACTGAGCGACTGAACTCTTTCCATGTTTCCCCATCTATTTGTCATGAAGTCATTGTGCCGATGCCATGATCTTCATTTTCTGAATATTGAGTTTTAAGCCAGCCTTTTCAATTTCCTCTTTCACCTTCATCAAGAGGCTTTTTAGTTTTTTAGTTTTTAGTTCTTCTTTGCTTTCTGTAATAAGGGTGGTATCATCTGCATATCTGACGTTATTGATATTTCTCCCCCACAATCTTGATTTCAGCTTGTGTTTCATCCAGTCCGGCATTTTGCATGATATACTCTGCATATAAGTTTAATAAGCAGGGTGACAATATACAGCCTTATTGTACTCCCTTCCCAATTTTGAACCAGTCCATTATTCCACGTTTGGTTCTAACTGTTGCTTCCTGACCAGCATACAGGTTTCTCAGGAGGCAGGTAAGGTGGTCTGGTATTGCCATCTAAGAATTTTCCAGTTTGGAAGATGGTTATTTTGAAGGTCTAGCCTGCCATTTTCCAGGTCTGCCAGCTCCCCAGTAAAGTCTCTTCCTTGCCTCAACACCTCCTCTCTCGGATTCATTGGCCTATCGTGCGGCAAGCAGAGCAAGCTTGAACCAGGTAACAATTTGGCTTAGCCATCCAGGAGCCTTGCTGCTTGTGGCTAGCCAGCCCCAATCGGGGAATATTGGGGCAGGACCCTAGCCGCTCCCAGGACCATTTGTTGTCCTGAGAATCTTTCCTTCAAGATTCCCTGAAGCGGCACTGGCTTCCCCCAGTGCTTGGCAGCTGAGACGAGGAACCAACAAACCCCTAGAGCTGACGGGCTCGGCTATGTCTGGAGGGTGAGTCTGCCCAGCTTGATGGCTGGCCCAGCCAGTTTGCTTGTTTTATGTGTCCTTTTGTGTTGAGAGCCAACAGGTTCAATTTTGGAGGGTAAGTCAGTCTGGTGTGCACACCGGGAACATTTCTCCCCTTCTATCTGGTCTTTTCCTTTAGGGGATAAGCCAATTTGGTTGGGTACCCATTTGCAGAGGGGAGGTGCTGTTGGACTCTACCCTGAACCAGTTCGTTGGGAACTAGTCCTCAGGAGCAAGTTCACCCTAGTTGAAATTAGCCCATTTGAAGGGTAATTTTATTTACCTGATTTGGGAACTGGTCCAGTTGGGGCTTCTCTTGTAGCTCAGTCAGTAAAGAATATGCCTGCAATGCAGGAGACCTGGGTTCAATTCCTGGGTCAGGAAGATCCCCTGGAGAAGGAAACGGCAACCCACTCCAGTATTCTTGCCTGGAGAATCCCCATGGACAGAGGAGCCTGGTAGGCTACAGTTGAAGGGGTTGCAAGAGTCAGATATGACTTAGCGACTAAACCACCATCACCACCACCATCTGGAACCAGTTCATTTGGGAGCTAGTTCTTGTGGGAGTGGGTAGCCTAGTTGGAGTTAGTTCATTTGTTGGACAGGGTTATTTACCCTGTCTGGGAATCGATTTGTCTGAATGCATCAATACTGGAATCTGTGCCATTTTGTTGGAAGAATTTTCCACAGTTTGTTGTGACCCACACAGTCAAAGGCTTTAGCGTAGTCAATGAAGCAGATGTTTTTTCTGGAATTCTCTTATTTTTTCTATGACCCAGCAGATGTTGGCAAGTTGGTCTCTGGTAATGTAATGGAGTACTATTAGCTATAATCACCCTCGTTTAAAAATAAATCTGAAGTGCATTAGATATGCAGAACTTGTTGATTTTATAACTGGAACTTCGTACCCTTTGACAATAACTCCTTAACCTTACCCCCACCCCCAGCCCGTTACCTGCCACCCTACTGTCTATTTCTGAGTTTGACTTTTTAGATTCCACGTATAAAAGAGATCACACAGTATTTACCTTTCTCTGTCTGAATAACTCAGCCAAATGTCACAAATAGCAGCTGTCAGCTTTTCACAGGGCTCAACAGTATTCTCGCGTAGACGTGCATGTGTGTGTAGATATCTGTATGTATCTCTACACTGCACACACACATCATATGTGTATACATACAATATATATGTATGTATTTATAACTCCCGTGTGCACAGGGATGGGCGTCTCTCCAGACCCTGATCCAGCCCCTTTGGACACACAGGCCCAGGAGGGAGAGTGTCGGGTCGTGTGTGCTCACGCTCAGTCGTGTCTGACTCTCTGTGACCCCCTGGACTGTAGCCCGCCAGGCTCCTCTGTCCATGGGGTTCTCCAGGCAAGAATACTGGAGTGGGTTGCCATTTCCTTCTCCATGTTAGATCATACTGTAGTTCTATTTTTAATTTTTTCAGGAACTTCCATACTGTTTTCCATAGTAGCTGCACTAGCTACATTCCCACCAACAGTGCACAAGCGTTCCCTTTTCTCCTTACCTACACTGTGACCTTATGAGGAGCTGTAGGTGCCCTGCACTTAGCTGAAAACTGAGTTTAAACAGGAAAATTTTTATAATGACTCCATTCTTACACAGTTTATTTCTATCCAGTTTTGCCTATTTTAGGTCACTTTCAGGTACTAAAAACAGTTGCAGCATTTAAAAATATTTATTCTGGAGATTATAATTGTTATCCACATGAAGGCTACTGATACAATCTAACTAAAGATAATCAAACTGAAAAAAAAAACATTGTCTCCTTTTTAATTTCAGTATTTAAAAACATTATTTATTATGCATACATTTTATTTTGGAGTAAAGAAAGAACAAGGGAACTTCCTGAGAATTTGAATGTCAGGCTTGAGGAAAGGGAGAAGGCCAGCACTTGCAGGGTGATGCCTGAGGCGCTAGTGGGCACAATGACGGCTTCACACACACCCCAACAGTGAATACAGGCCCTCCCAAATGAGTCGGTCTGGAAAAGCCTGGAATGACATGTAAAGAATTCTAAACTGTGAGAAACAGTTTTCATAAAATAATAAACACAAAGTGATCCTCTATTTTTTACTGAAGTATAGTTGTGTTAGTTTGGGATATATAACAAAGTAATTCTTTTATATATATATGTATATATATAAATAAATAAATATATATATATATATTTGTAGTTAAAAGAAACCCCATTATCCTCTCAGGGAATCCCTACAGCAGGGAGCAGGAGTCCACACGAGCCAGGAGCCTGAGCCTCACGGGGCCGCCGCGGCTGGGCTCCTCCCTGGGGATCTGGACACGTATTTCAGTGCGGTGCCTCCCCCAACATGGAGGTGGGGACAGGCACCTCTCATGCAGGTTCTGGCTTCAGGGTTCATGTCTGGAAGCACTTCCTGCAGCCATGCTTACCCTGAGGTCAGAGCAGCACGGATGGCAAAGCCTACACATCTCGAGGTCAAACCACAGGGTGTGGTACCAATAGCTCTCAACACGCTGCTGACCAACACCTCCCATCCCCACCCCCTCCCCACACACACACATCGTGTCCTGTGTAAACTCGGATGCTCCAGGATTGTACTGAGAATTCTGCCACTGGCCACCATTTCAGTGACACTTCCCAATTTCCACAGGTTTCATAAATCTCACATGAAGCTTATTTCTGATTCAGTTCAGTTCAGTTCAGTCGCTCAGTCATGTCCGACTCTGCGACACCATGAATCACAGCACACCAGGCCTCCCTGTCCATCACCAACTCCCGGAGTTCATTCAGACTCATGTCCATCGAGTCGGTGATGCCATCCAGCCATCTCATCCTCTGTCGTCCCCTTTCCTCCTGCCCCCAATCCCTTCCAGCATCAGAGTCTTTTCAACGAGTCAGCTCTTCGCATGAGGTCATCCTCACTGACTAACCATGCCACAAACATGCCTCTACCAAGTCTTTGCAAAACTAAGTCTGACGGTCTCCTTGGTAGGATCACCCCTGCATCATTCATTCTTCTGCAGTCAGTGGCATTCACAGGGGGCCTGCCTCGTACATGGTGCACATTGCTTCCAGAATGCGCCAGTCCAGACGAGCAAACCCTGGTTCAAGTGCGAGAAGCTGGACCCTGTTGTTGTCCTCAAAGTGTTTACAGTCTTCAGGAGACAGACAAGCACCATAGCAGGGGAAGATTTGCTCAGAGGAGACAGCCCCCAGGGAACCAAGAATGCCCTTCCCTCAAAGGGGCCCTTCTGTCCCCGTCCCTTCAAGCCGCACAGGTCCCCCACGCCCCTCCCCCCAGCCCTGTGAACCTAAATCACAAAGGAACAGAAAGGGCTCGCCCATGAAGAGCTCCCCTTCCCCAGCATCTCCCTGGGTCCCAAACCCGCCTGAGCCCAATCTTCCTGCAGCCTGGTTCTGAAGGGGAGGACAGCTGAGTTTGTGGTAGAGGGGGAAGAAAAGGAAACAGCCTGGCCACTTTCCATACTGATACCAGTCACATCTTTACATCATAGACTTGAAAAAGCCTTGCCAAAATATTCTCCTAAAAAGCACTCACATTTAAAAAGACCACTCCTGGAACTTTGCTACCAAGGGGGAACCTATCCTCCTGAAATCTTCCCCCACCACCACTGGAAATCTTATCCTAAAGTAGAATAGGACTAACCTATCCTACCTTAATCCCTCTCATCCCTGCTCAAATCCTCCTGTGACTAAGGCAAAGGCCGCCCATAGTGAATGCAGAAGCTCAAAATAGGGAGGGCTGCAGCAAGGTGCAGGCTTGGAAAGGAAAGACGTGGGCATCTCGGGAAGAAGTTGCTAGGAAGGCTGAAGAAAGGGCCAGGCGCAGCTGGTGATCTACTACGTGCTTCTTGGGTCATGAAGCTGGCATTGGTCACCCCAGGATCCACCAGGGCAGGACAGGGTGAGTCTGGGAGGTTAAGGGGCTTCCTGAAAGTGAAGGGGAGATGCCCCGAGCGGGTCCCATGGTCTCACTACAGCACAGTAGGGTGAGACCTTAGGAGGCAGGATGGGGCTTCCAGACAACAACCCTGCCCCAGTTTAGGGAAAGCCACCCTGGGCCCCGCCCTCCAGGCACGAGGACCTTGCTGGGCGCGACCTCAGCAGCTGGACAGAAGCCTCCTGAGCGCCGCCTTGACCTCCATGTTTCTCAGCGAGCAGATGAGCGGGTTCGGGGAGGGGCCACGGAAGTGGAGATCACCGACACCAGCTTGTCCTTGTCCAGCGAGCAGCTGGACGCGGGGCGGATGTAAGTGCAGATGACGGCGGGGTAGTGCAGGGCGACCCCCGGGAGCTGCGAGGAGCAGGTGGGAGGCGCGCCGCTCGCCCCCCGCGAGCGCATGCACAGGATGCTGGCGGGGACGCAGCCGTAGGACCGCGTGAGGGGGACGTCTGCCGGGAGGGCCGTGGTTTCCTTCCGCTGGGTCGGGGCGCAGGAGAGCTTCAGCAGAGGGGGGATCTCACAGAAGTGCTCCACCACGTTGGAGCGGCAGAAGGGCAGGCGAAGCATGAGGCCTGTGTGCACGCTGGTGTTGATCAGGCTGACGGTCCACACCACCCCCGCCAAGAGCGCGCACACCCGGGGGCCCGTGAGGGCGCCCTAGTGCAGGGGCCGGCAGATGGCCCCGTAGCGGTCATAGGCCATGGCCGAGAAGAGCAGCAGCTCGGCCCCCATGGACCACGTGAAGAAGAAGAGCTGGGCCATTGCAGCCCCATAGGAGATGGTCTTGCTGGCCACCACGCCCACCAGAAGTTCAGGTAGGATCGTGGCCGTGCAGAGAATGTCCACCACGGCCAGGCTGACCAGGAAGAAGTGCAGGGCTGGACTGGAGCTGATGACCGCCACGATCAGCAGGTTTCCAGAGAGGGCCACTGTGTACAGAAGCAGGGAGGCAAAAAAGAGCAGCGTCGCAGCCCAGGTGTCTCTGAGAACCCCAGAATGAAGAAGTCGGTGACCAGCGTCTGGTTCATCACAGCCCTGGAGGGTGCCAGCATGGTCCCTCTGAGACCGTGGGCTGTTCTGACTCAGGCTGTAGAGGAAGAGCTTGCAGTTGTTCTGAGTGCTCCCTCTTGGAATTGTGTGCATGACCCACTTAGGAAGAGGATTTTAAAACTTACTTTGGTAATAAAAATGGAGCTTTGCGCTCCTGATAATTGTGGGGTAATTATCAGGATTGTGGGATAATTCTGGGAACATGCAGTGAGAGCGACTGCCCCCTGAGGTGGGGAGAAGCTGAAATCCCCACCCCTCTCTGCCAGTGCAGGACTGAGATGGCCACTCACAGAAATTCCCAGGCCCTGGTCAGTGTGCAAGGATTGTGCTTCCCTAGCCCTCATGGAGCACATGTGGGGGGGGTTGGGGTGGCCTTCCAGGGGAACCCTGGGGAGGGGGGTTCTGACCTCTGTCTCCTATTTGAAAATCTGTATTTGCAGCCACTCATACGCTCAGACAGCGTCTGGGAACAGAGGAGGAACAGCGAGAAAAATCCCCTTTCTCCTCCTGGACTTGCTACATCCAGTCAGTACTGACGGAGGTCAACCAAGGGTCCTCACACCACTGTCCAGGGACTTGCGAGTGGTCACTGGGAAGCCAGGGGTCCGGATGGGACTGGACCCTGATTCAACCCCAGATTCTCTGCTGCCAGCCCCTGCACAGCCCACCCCCCCGCCACCGCCCACCACCAAATCAGAGACAAGTCACCACCAAAATACTTCACCTGAATCAGAAAATCTCCCTGGATAATCCTGAACGGGGGGCACTCGGGCCCATGCATGCCAGCTTCCAACTGGAGACGCCAGTGCAGATGTCCTGGCTCTCTGAGAACCAAAACTGCGTGTGGGCTGAGCTGACTTCAGACTAGCGCTTCTTGAAAGTACTTCACCGCTTAGATCATAGCACTTCAATTAAGAAGGAAGACTGTCTGCATGAAGCTGGTGACCAACAGACTACTTCATGGTGTTGGCTTGGACCTGGGCTCCCTGTGCCCATCCTGTGCCCAGCTGCTTTAAAGCCAATGTCTGGAGGTTAGGGCTTTCACTACATTCTACAGAGACAGGCCCCTGTGAGGAGAGGTCCAAGAATGATACCCATACCACCAACTGGAGTGTGTTCACTGGTGTCAAAAGCGGTGACCGTTTTTTCAACCAACCATCTCTTATATGAAAGGAGAGGAAAAAAGACAAAGACAGGAAGAGAGAGAGAGGTTTTGGAGCGTATTTTGTACACATTATTAATTCTCCTTTTTACTGAACTTTCTCAAATACGACGGCCAAAGTGGTCTCACGACTCTCAGTCACAGGAAAATATAATCATCCACCCAAATCAGAACACTGGTTTTCATCTATATGAACATCATGATACAATACACATTCAATTATAGTATGTGCTCACAAAAGACAGAAAATATCTTTCTGGTATTCTCTCAAGAAACTTCTTCTCCATCCTAAGGAAAAAACTTTGAAGAATTCTCAAGAATCATTAGGAGATAGAAACGGTTAAAAGGAAAAAAACGCAGCGGAGCTACCTGGTACAGAGAGTGGAGTCCATCAGAAATGTGTGACCATATAGGGCCTATACTGTCTGCATGCCTAGAGAAGCCCTATATTGCCTAATGTCGGCACAGACATGACTCACAGTTCATGCTCAAGGGCCCTGAGGGGCCAAGTAGCACAGACTCTGCTCTCCTTCACTAGGCGGAACCTACCGTGGGTTCGGGACTCTCTGGAGAAGCTGACCAGCCCCTTGGGGACAGATCCAATCGCCAACAAGTAAGAACTGAGGTCATCCTTGGAAGCTACTGGAACATGGACTGGCACTCAGAAGTGTCCGTCCAGGGACGGTTGGCTAGCAGCAGCACGGACAGAGCTGGCATATCAGACAATGAGGTTGTGGTGCCACCCACTCAGTCACCAGTCGGGCCCATCGTTTCTGCTGGGGGCGGACACTGACCTCCCATCCCAAGAAGGAGGCACAGAGAAGTGATGGCTAACCCCTATCAGCTGGCCATCGGCCCAGGGCCCTCACTGGCCGTCTCCAGATTTCAGCATCTCCGAGCGCCAACGGCCATGTGCCCCTGCGACCTCACCCTCAGTGCCTCTGCTCTTTCACTGCTGCCTGCCTCACACCGCCAGCAAGTGCGGATCTCACCCAGTCGTGGCTACAGCTCCTCTTAGCAGTGCTTGCCATGAGGGGGAAAGGGAAGACGCCCTGCCCTGGGCAAACGACACACCGTGGCTAGTGCTAACCAGTGGCCGCAGGCTTCCCTGCTCCTACAAAGCATTAATTGTCCCCACTGGGGACATCAGTCCCCGAGGACATTAAATATGGAATCACTGGTGACTGCTCAGCAGGTCTTCTTAGACCCATCCTGCTGATCTGCTTCAATTCCTGGTTTTGATCTAATCAAGGATACACTCACTCACCCTGACTCAGCACGGGGGTTTTATGTCTCCATTCTCCATCCGGTGTTTTCAGAAAAGGGGTCAGCTTCTAACTCAGGGTAGGGTTAGGGTTAGGGGTAGGGTTAGGGTTAGGGTAGACAGTCAGCATGCTACCTTCGTTGTTATTCAGTCCCTCAGTCGTGACTGGCTCTTGGTGACCCCACTGACTGCACCACGCCTGGCTTCCCTGTCTATCACCATCTCCCGGAGCTTGCTCAAACTCCACTGAGTCAGTGATGCCATCCAACCATCTCATCCTCTGTCGTCCCCTTCTCCCCCTGCCTTCAATCTTTCCCAGCATCAGGGTCTTTTCAAATGACTCAGTTCTTCACATCAGGTGGCCAAAGTACTTGAGCTTCAGCTTCAGCATCAGTCCTTCCAATGATATTTGGGGTTGATTTCCTTTACGATGGACTGTTGGGATCTTTTTGCAGTCCAAGAGACTCTCAAACGTCTTCTCCAGTACCACAGTTTAAAAGCATCAATTCTTCAGTGCTCAGCCTTCTTTATGGTCCAACTCTCACATCTGTACGTGACTACTGGAAAAACCATAGCTTGAATAGACAGACCTTTATTGGCAAAGTGATGTCTCTGCCCTTAATTTGCTGTCTAGGTTTGTCATAGCTTTTCTTCCAAAGAGCAAGTGTCTTTTAATTTCATGGCTGCAGTCACCATCTGCAGTGATTTTGGAGCCCAAGAAAATAAAGTCCTTCAGTTTCCATTGTTTCCCCATCTACTTGCCATGAAGGGATGGGACCAGGTGCCATGACCTTTGTTTTTTGAATGCTGTGCTTTAAGCCAACTTTTTCACTCTCCTCTTTCACCTTCTTCAGGGGGCTCTTTAGTTCCTCTTTGCTTTCTGCTATAAGGGTGGTGTCATCTGCATATCTGAGGTTATTGATATTTCTCCTGGCAATCTTGATTCCAGCTTGTGCTTCAACCAGCCTAGCATTTTGCATGACATACTCTGCATATAAGTTCAATAAGCAGGGTGACAACATACAGCCTTGACGTACTCCTTTCCCAATTTTGAACCAGTTCATTGTTCCATGTTCAATTCTAACTGTTGCTTCTTGACCTACATATAGATTTCTCAGGAGGCAGGTAAGGTGGTTTGGTATTCCCATCTGTTTAAGAATTTTCCAGTTTGTTGTGATCCACACAGTCAGAGGTTTTAACATAGTCAATGAAGCAGATCTTTTTCTGGAATTATCTTGCTTTTTCTATGATCCAGTGGATGTTGGCTATTTGATCTCTGGTTCCTATGTCTTTTCTTGTATAGGCAGCTTGTATTCTGGAAGTTCTCAGTTCACATACTGTTGAAGCCTAGCTTTGAGGATTTTGAGCATTATTTTGTTAGCATGTAAAATGAGTGCAATTACATGGTAGTTTGAACATTCTTTGGCGTTAGAATGGAAACTGACCTTTTCCAGTCTTGTGGCCACTGCTGAGGACTACCTTTACTTATGTACAATTGAAAGTAAAAGTATATACTTTGTACAACATGGGTTTTTTAGGGTGTACGACATGATTCGGCATGTGTGAACTGTGAGATGGTTGCCACAGTAAGATTGAATAACGCATTCCTAGCCTCACAGGGTTGTGTTTCAGGATGCTCAGTTGTTGACTCTCTCCCTAGGTACTGAGTGCACAGCATGGCGTCACCAGCTCTCGACCCCACGCGTGTGTCCCATCCTGAGGGCTTGCTTGTCTCGTAGCTGAGTCTGCACTGTGTGGCCCCATGTCCCTTCTCCCAGGCTCCCGGGCTCCAAGCAGCACCAGTCCACCCTGTTCCCGTGCAGTCCGTTTCCCGGGGGGCTCCACAGTACACGCCGCGCTGTGCAGCGTTCGCCATTTTCCACCATATCCCACTGGGCACGGTGTCCTCCAGGTTCATCCACATTGTCACAAATAGCAGGATGATACTTGTATCTGTTTGACGGATTATTTAGTATTTTCTGTGTGTAAGCTCATGCCATCTGCAAATACAGAGGGTTTTACTTTTTCCTTTCTGATTTGGGTACTTCTTTTTGTTGCCTCTTTGCCCTGCCTGGGACTTCCAGTACTGTGGTGAATAAAAGTGGTGAGAGTGGGCATCCTTGTCTCACCCCTCATCTAGAGGAAAACTTTCCATTTACTATGAAGGAGTGTTAGCTGTGGGACTGTCATGTGTGGCCTTCATTGTGCTCAGGCACCTTCTTTCTATACCTGACGCTTGACAGATTTTATCCTGAAGGATGTTCCGTTTTGTCAAATATTTTCTCAACATCTATTGAGATGATCATACGGTTTCTAGCCTTTATTCTGTCAATGTGGTGAGTCATCTTGATTGACTCACACATGTTGGACGACCCTTGCATCACAGGGATAAACCACTGACCATACCTCTTAAGGTGCTGTTGAGCTGGTTTCTAACATTTCACTGACTTCTGCATCTATGTTCATCAAGGATATTTGCCTGGAATTCTTTTCTCATAGTGTCCTTGTCTGACTTTGGTAACAGAGTAGTGCTGGCCTGGTAAAATGAGTTTACAAGTGTTTCCTTCTCTTCATATTTTTATTAGAGTTTGAAAGTGAGAGGGTTAACAGGTAGGAAGGCCAGAGGTCCCCAAGGGACGGGAGGAAATAAAGCAAGTGGCAGACATTCTTTTCTCAAACCTTAGGCTGATAATGGCTCAACAAACCAGTATTCACGTAAACTGTTTTACGGCCAGAGATGACACCCCTTGTGCCATCCTTTCTCAAAAATGTGTATTGTGGGAGAGGGCCTGGTGAAACTCCCTCCGCCTTGAGCTGTTTCCCTTATTTGATTAGCAGCCATCTAACATACATAAAGGGCCTTGCTAAAAACTAGCAGGGGGGACTCTGTCTGTCCCTTTCTGATGTCTATGTCAGACGCTTTCTCTACCTCTTTTTATACTTTAATAAAACTTTGCTACACAAAAGCTCTGAGTGATCAAGCCTCATCTCTGGCCCCAGATCCAGAGGCCACAAATCCTGGTGGTGTTCACGGCTCACAGAAGCACCCTTTCCAAAGGACTGGTGTTGATCCTTAAATATTTTGTAGAATTCACCCATGAAATCATTTGGTCCTGGGCTTTTGTTAGGAGGTTTTTCTACTATTGTTATTAATTATTACTGCATTAATCTTACTCACTAGTTTTGTTCAGACTGTGTATTTCTGATCAGTCTTGATAGGTGATTAGTTTATAGAAGTTTATTCATTTCTTCTACGTGATCCAGTGAGGGGGGATATAATTGTTTACAGTATTTCCATATGACTAGCAGAGTATTTCCTACGACTGGCTGATCTGAGGGTTCTCTCCTCATCCTGTTTATTGTTTCCTGTGCTGTGCAAAAGCTTTTAAGCTTAACTAGGTTCCATTTGTGTATTTTTGTTTTTATTTTCATTACTCTAGGAGGTGGATCAAAAGAAGATTTTTATGTCAGAGAGTGTTCTGCCTGTTTTCCTCTAAGAATTTTAGTTTCTGGCCTTAAATTTATGTCTTTAATCCATTTTGAGTTTATTTCTGTGCATGGTGTTAGGGAGTGTTCTAATTCCATTCTTTTACTGTAGCTGTCCTGTTTTCCTAGCACCACTTATCGAAGAGGCTGTCTTTTCTCCATTGTATATTCTTGCTTCCTTTGTTGTGGATTAATTGACCAGAGGTGTATGGGTTTATCTCTGGACACTCTATCCTGTTCCAGTGATATATAGTTCTGGTTTTGTGCCAGCACCATACTGTTTTGATGACTGTAGCTTTTTAGAATAGTCTGAAGTAGAGGAGTCTGATTCTTCCAGCTCCATTTTTCTTTCTCAAGATTGCTTTGACCATTCAGGATCTTCTGTATTTACATGCAAATTGTAAAAATTTTTTATCTAATTCTGTGAAAGACTACTATTGCACTGACTCTGTTGCTTGCTTTGGGTAGTATAAGCATTTTGGTAATACTGATTTTTCCAAACCAAGAACTCTTCCTGTCATCTTTGATTTCTTTCATCAGTATCTTACAGTTTTCTGAGTACAGGTTTTTTACCTCCTTGGGTAGGTTTATTCCTAGGTATTTTATACATTTTGATGTGATAGTAAATGGAATTGCTTCCTTAATTTCTCTTTCTGCTCTTTTTCTGTTGGTGTATAGGAATGCAAGAGATTTCTGTGAATTGATTTTGTACCTGCAACCTGATCAAATTCACTTATAAGCTCTAGTACTTTTCTGGCAGCATTTTCGGGTTTTCTATCTATGGCATCACAGAATCTACAAACAGCGACAGTTTTCACTTCTTCCTTTCCAACTTGCATTCCTTTTATTTTTTTATTCTCTGATTGCCATGGCTAGGACTTCGAAAACTATGTTGAATGCAAGTGGTGGGAGTGGGCATCCTTGCTTTGCTTTTGACCTTTGAGGAAATGCTTCACGGTGCTCACTGTTGGAAACCCCGTCTCTGTGGGGGAGTGCTTCACGGTGCTCACTGTTGGAAACCCCGTTGCTTTGGGGTCAGTTCCTGGATTTTTTCTTCCTTTTGTGGCGTCACGTTTGCTCAATTGTTCATGTTCTGTTTAGCCTTTAATTGCTCTCTGTGCTTTCAAAGGAGCAAACACCTCTTCCAGTCTTTAAGAACTAATTTTGACAGCTCAAAAACTTCTTTTAGGCCCCTGGGCTGATGGCACTGTTTCTGGGAACTCAGCTGAGTGGGCTGGAGCCCAGTCAAATGTTTACTAGTGAGTCCACAGTAGTAGGGTTTGCAGTTGGAAGTCCCATTAACAGGGTCTGTCTCCTAGGCGGGTGTGAATCCTGTCTGGTCTGAGTTGCTGGCACTGTCTCTAGGGTCTGGTTCAGTAGAGCTAACACTAGACCAAGGTCTGTTCAGGGTCTGCAGACAGTGCCAGATTCACAGATGTGTGTGGCTTCAGCAGGTCACTTGGGCAGGCGAGATTCCCGCAGATGCAGCTGGAAGGAGGTTGTGCTGAGTCGCAGGGCTGCTTTCAGGAAGCACAGCCAACGCTGGGTTTGAGGCGGGCTCAAGGCACCAAGAAGGGTGTCTTCTGCCAGGTTCCTGTGGAGTCAGGGCTCCATCTACTACAGCCTGAGTGGAGCCAGGTCCTAGGGCTGCTTCAGGGCCCACAGTTGGACCGAAATCGGCAGACCTGCCTCTGGGAGCACAAGAGGGCATGGCTCCACGCGGGTCACTGGGCAAGCTGGAGCACACTCACAGCTGGGAGGAGTCCAGCCAAGCTACAGGACCATGTCAGGACCCACAGCCATACCACGACTAAAGGGTTTGCCTCGGGCGCGGACGCTCACTTCCCCCAGTGTGGACCCAGGTTTCTTGGCTCTTCCGCATCCCTCGGGAGGAGCTCTGCAGCCTCTCCCCTCCCCGCTTCCCTCCCCCGTGTTTGCTCTGCATTGTCTTCGCCTCCTCACTCCTCCTGATCATCCGAGCCAGACCCCCTTGACTCATAACAAAGTTTATTCCAGCAGGGGGTCCAAACATCCATGCACTCATTGGAAACTTGTCGATCAGAGTCTGGCACTGAACCCCAGCTTCGCCGCGGGGATGCAGTGACGGCCTAGCCACGTCCGTGCCCTCCCTAAGGGTTTACACACCACACACATGGCAGGTGTGAAGTGGGGGCGCACAGACACAGCAGCAGCCCTGCCTTGCCCTCTCTGTGCCCCTGGCTCCCGAACGCTTCCCGCCTAACTGGACCTCCACTTCCCTCTGAGGCTACACCTCAGCTCCTGAGGCCGCACCGCTGCACAGGAGAGCAGTAAGTCTTGCGTGTTTTCCTTCCGGCCCCACCGCAAGGGAGCAGTCACTGGTCAGGGGGCAGAAGGAAACCCCACTGCCCTTACTTTTGCCGATTTTATGCTTCAGAGCTTCCTATGGGATCAGGCTGAAACTTCACCCGGAATCAGCCACATTCATGCTTCGCTTCTTCTCCTTCCCTACAAGGTTTCCCTGGAGAATCTGCTTAATAAACCTCTTGCGCAAGGTGCTGCCTCTTGGTCTGGTCTAGGAAGCCCGCCCGAGGCAGTCAGCCAATGGCTGCTAATGGCTGACAATGGGTGTTTGGGTTGAGAAGCTGCTCATGCTGCAGTTGAATAGTAACGCCAGTGGAAGTGTGTGTCGTGGGCAGTGGAGGCCTCTGGATAGTGAGCCCTGGGGCCACCTTGCCCCACTGCAGGGGGAGCAGCACCAGCTCGCCAAGGAGCCCGATGGGCTCAGCGCCTCCGAAGGCCTTCACAAGCGCCCTGCTTGATGCCCCCCATCCCACCCTCCATGGGGGCCCATGAATGTGACGCAGGCGATCTTCAGCCCTGCTTTCAGAGAATGTTCCGTCATCGTCGCCACCCTTCTCATGCCACTGTCTCCCCTCCGTGTCTACTGAAGACTCCAAGGACAGGTCTCCTTTCAGAGGGCTGGGGGAGAAACACCTGAATATGTGGTTCAGGATTTTGTACTGTGCACTTTGCTCCTTAGACTTCAGTTCACTTCAGTTCAGTCACTCAGTTGTGTCCAACTCTTTGCAACCCCATGGACTGCAGCATGCCAGGCCTCCCTGCTAAGTCATTTCAGTCGTGTCCGACTCTGTGTGACCCCATAGATGGCAGCCCACCAGGCTCCCCTGTCCCTGGAATTCTCCAGGCAAGAACACTGGAGTGGGGTGCCATTTCCTTCTCCAATGCAGGAAAGTGAAAAGTGAAAGTGAAGTCGCTCAGTCGTGCCCAAGTCTCCGCGACTCCATGGACTGCAGCCTTCCAGGCTCCTCCATCCATGGGGTTTTCCAGGCAAGAGTGCTGGAGTGGGGTGCCATTGCCTTCTCCAGCCAGGCCTCCCTGTCCATCACCAACTCTCTTGGTGTTTACTCAAACTCATGTCCATTGAGTCAGTGATGCCATCCAACCATCTCATCCTCTGTCATCCCCTTCTCCTCCCGCCTTCAATCCTTCCCAGCATCAAGGTCATTTCAATGAGTCAGTTCTTCACATCAGGTGGCCAAAGTATTGGAGTTTCAGCTTCAGCATCAGTCCTTCCAATGAATATTCAGGACTGATTTCCCTTAGGATGGACTGGCTGGATCTTCTTGCAGTCCAAGAGACTCTCAAGAGTCTTCTCCAACACTAAAGTTCAAAAGTATCAATTCTTTGGCACTCAGCTTTCTTTATAGTCCAACTCTCACATCCATACATGACTACTGGAAAAACCATAGCTTTGGCTAGGCAGACCTTTGTTGTCAAAGTAATGTTTGTGCTTTTTAATGAGCTGTCTAGGTTGGTCATAACTTTTCTTCCAAGGAGCAAGCATCTTTTAATTTCATGGCTACAGTCACCATCTGCAGTGATTTTGGAGCCCCCAAAATAAAGTCTGTCACTGTTTCCACTGTTTCCCCATCTATTTGCCATGAAGTGATGGGACCAGATGCCATGATCTTTGTTTTCTGAATGTTGAGTTTTAAGCCAAGTTTTTAACTCTCTTCTTTCACTTTCATCAAGAGGCTCTTTAGTTCTTTTTCACTTTCTGCCATAAGGGTGGTGTCTGCATATCTGAGGTGATTGATATTTCTCCTGAGAAGCTTGATTCCAGTTGTGCTTCATCCAGTCCAACATTTCTCATGATTTACTCTGCATATAAGTTAAATAAGCAGGGTGACAATATACAGCCTTGACGTACTCCTTTTCTGATTTGGAACCAGTCTGCTGTTTCATGTCCAGTTCTAACTGTTGTTTCTTGACCTGCATACAGATTTCTCAGGAGGCAGGTCAGGTGGTCTGGTATTCCCATGTCAGTGCCATCTGTTATAGGCAAGATTGCCAGTGGGGTCCTAAACACCCCACGGTTGTGTGTCCCAGTTCTACATTTCACAGTATCTCAGTTCTGGTCTGAAGTCCAGCATCACAGTTCTCCAGAAGAACATGGATTTACCATTCACTCAAGAAATATTTACTGAATACCTACTATGTGTCAGGTATTCAGTGTTATACTCAGCTTGAATAAAGCAGATACAAACTTCACAAACATACAGTCTACAATATAGCAAGTAAGATAGTCTTACATTCAACTGACATTTATTAGAAATAAAAAATTTAATAGAAATAAAAAACTAAACAGATAAAATCCATTACCCACAGAACTTATGTTCTAGTAAAGTATACATAAAAATAAATAATTTCAAAACATAAACTGATACAGTGTGAATAGCTGGAGGGGGACTCCCAGGTCAGAAGACAAAGAAGGGCTGCAGGTTACAGGTCAATTGGGACCTGAGCCAGGTGAGGAGGCAGGTCAGTAGGGAGCGGGAATGTGTCTGCCACAAAGAGCAGGCTGATGCAGTGGGGCCAGTGGGGAGGGGCCAGTGGGGAGCGGGGTTAGAGGAGGGTGCAGCTGAATCGCATGGGACCCTGGAGATTCAGGGAGTCTGGCTTTTATTCAGAGTGTGGTGAGAAGCAATTACAGTGTCTGTATTTTGGATGAAGACCTGGAGAAGGGCAAAAGAGTGCTGGGCAACAATTTTCTGATCTCTAATCTCATTCTTTACATCCCAGGTCATGCCTCCCTCTTCCCCACTCTTCCCGGGGTCCAGCAGTGACTGGGCTAAACTTGTACGTGGATTTCAAGATCTTTCAACATCCCGTGGAATCCTCAAAGTGGGCAAAAGGTGACAGTGGGTGGGCAGAGATGACCGTGACTGCATACTAACCGGAATCCCTCTTCATGGCTCTACTTCCAGTCAGATTCACCAGGGGAATCTGGGCAGTCAGAGAGCAGAGTGGAGTTTAGAGCTCACCCACTTCTTTCCCATAGCAGCCCCAGGAGCACACCTTAAACTCCAGAATGGCAGTGGGGCTCTTGGGCCACAGACGCCCTAAACGCACTGCCACTGCTGACGGCACCGAGTCGGGCGGTGTTTCCCTGGTCTGTGACGTCAGTCTATAAACACGGGGCCGGACATATGCACAGCGTGTCCTTGCCACACGACTCTTTGGAACCTTCACAGAGTGCTCACACTGCCTCTCCAACAGCTGAACAAATAATGCATCGCTTTTTTCTGACGCTTTGGCCACAACCCTCTCCTTTCGTTGGACATTCTTCATCCATTTTGCCTGAAGGAAGTCAACTGATGCATTGCTTTTGCATTTTGTGACAGTGCTAACATGGGAGAGGGAGGAAGATGACCCTCCAGAGGCTGTTTCGCAGTCCAGCCGAGGCTCTTCGTAATCTGGCCTAACCTCCTCAGTCTCTCCTCATCAGCATCTCACACACAAAAACATAAGCGAATCACTGGGTTCTGGTCCCCAAATCCCTGCTGCTGCTGCTGCTACTAAGTCACTTCAGTCGTGTCCGACTCCGCACGACCCCACAGACCACCAGGCTCCCCCGTCCCTGGGATTCTCCAGGCAGGAACACTGGAGTGGGCTGCCATTTCCTTCTCCAATGCATGAAAGTAAAAAGTGAAAGTGAAGTCGCTCAGTCGTGTCCGACTCTTCGCGACCCCATGGACTTCAGCCCACCAGGCTCCTCTGTCTATGGGATTTTCCAGGCAAGAGTACTGGAGCAGGGTGCCATTGCCTTCTCCGCACAAAATCCATGTCATCCCAAATAATCCCCAACATTCCTTACAACCTTAAGAATAAGAAAACCCCACAAACTTCTGTTAGGACCTATTTTCTTTACTCACAGTGTAATTTTTTTTTCCTTGATCTACACTTTCAGTTCAGTTCAGTTTCTCAGTCATGTCTGAATCTTTGCGACCCCATGGACTGTAGCATGCTAGGCTTCCCTGTCCATCACCAACTCCCGGAGCTTGCTCAAACTCATGTTCATTGAATCAGTGATGCCATCTAACCATCTCATCCTCTCTTGTCCCCTTCTCCTCCCACCTTCAATCTTTCCCAGCATCAGGGTCTTTTCAAATGAGTCAGTTCTTCACATCAGGTGGCAAAAGTATTGGAGCTTCAGCATCAGTCCTTCCAATGAATATTCAGGACTGATTTCCTTTAGGATGGACTGGTTGTATCTCCTTGCAGTCCAAGGGACTCTGAAGAGTCTTCTCCAACACCACAGTTCAAAAGCATCAATTCTTCAGTGCTCAGCTTTCTTTACAGTCCAACTCTCCCATCCATACATGACCACTGGAAAAGCCATAGCTTTGAATTGATGGACCTTTGTCAGCAAAGTAATGTCTCTGCTTTTCAATATGATGTCTAGGTTCGTCATAGCTTTTCTTTGAAGGAGCAAACATCTTTTAATTTCATGGCTGCAGTCACAACCTGAAGTGATTTTGGAGCTCAAAAATAAAGTCTCTCACTGTTTCCATTGTTTCCCCATCTATTTGCCATGAAGGGATGGGACTGGATGCCATGATCTTAGTTTTTTGAATGTTGAGCTTTAAGCCAAGTTTTTCACTCTCCTCTTTCACTTTCATCAAGAGGCTCTTTAGTTCTTCTTCACTTTCTGCCATAAGGGTGGTGTCATCTGCATATCTGAGGTTATTGATATTTCTCCCAGAAACCTTGATTCCAGTTTGTGCTTCCTCCAGTCCAGCATTTTGCATGATGCACTTGGCCTATTATAAGGTAAATAAGTAGGGTGACTATATTCAGCCCTGATGTACTCCTTTCCTGATTTGGAACCAGTCTGTTGTTCCATGTCCAGTTCTAACTGTTGCTTCTTGACCTGCATACAGATTTCTCAGGAGGCAGGTCAGGTGGTCTGGTATGCCCATCTCTTGAAGAGTTTTCCAGTTTCTTGTGATCCACACAGTCAAAGGCTTTGGCGTAGTCAGTAAAACAGAAGTAGATTTTTTCTGGAACTCTCTTGCTTTTTCTATGATTCAAAGGATGTTGGCAATTTGATCTCTGGTTCCTCTGCCTTTTCTAAATCCAGCTTGAACATCTGAAAGTTCATGGTTCACATACTGTTGAAGCCTGACTTGGAGAATTTTGAGCATTACTTTACTAGCGTGTGAGATGAGTGCAATTGTGCGGTAGTTTGAGCATTCTTTGGCATTGCCTTTCTTTGGGATTGGAATGAACAGTGACCTTTTCCAGTCCTGTGGCCACTGCTGAGTTTTCCAAATTTGCTGGCATGTTGAGTGCAGCACTTTCACAGCATCAAATTTCAGGATTTGAAATAGCTCAGCTGGAATTCCGTCACCTCCACTACCTTTGTTCGTAGTGATGCTTCCGAAGGCCCACTTGACTTCACATTCCAGGATGTCTGGCTCTAGGTGAGTGATCACACCATCGTGGTTATCTGGGTCATGAAGATCTTTTTTGTATAGCTCTTCTGTGTATTCCTGCCACCTCTTCTTACTATCTTCTGCTTCTGTTAAGTCCATATCACCTCCGTCCTTTATTGAGCCGTCTTTGCATGAAATGTTCCCTTGGTATCTCTGATTTTCTTGAAGAGATCGCTAGTCTTTCCCATTCTGTGTTGCCCTCTACTTCTTTGCACTGATTGCAGAGGAAGGTTTTCTCATCTCCCCTTGCTCTTCTTTGGAACTCTGCATTCAGATGGATATATCTTTCCTTTCCTCCTTTGCCTTCAGCTTTTTTTTTTTTTTTGGATCTATACTTTATCACTGCCCAATGTCTGAATAAATTGTATAGACCATTAATTACAGCAAATGTATTCATGCAATCAACAGCACTGATTGATCCTCTATTATGTACCAGAGACTATGGTATCTATTTAAGATATAACAGTAAGAGAATATGACCTCTACCTTTAGTGAAATTACAGCCTATTGCAAGAGGAACACATTAATAAAATGATTACTCAAGTTAATTTCAAATCACAAGTATATGTTCTGTATAAAGGAACAAAGATAATGGTAAATTTCTGGTTAAAACCAAACCTATTTTTTAAAAAAAGGTCAACATCATTAAAGTACTGAAAGAAAAAATCCTAGAAATTCCTTACTAGCAAAACATCTTTCAAATACGAAAGTGAAATCATTACAGTATATGTAAATGGTCAAAACATCCCAATTAAAAGGCAGAAAGTTTTAGATTGGCATAAAAAGCATGCTGCCCACTCAGAAAAGCACTTTAAATATAAAGACACAAGTACATTATAAATAAAAGGAAGGGAAAAGATATTCCATGTCAATGACACTCGAAAGACTAGAGTGACGATGTTAGTATCAGACAGTGTTCATTTCAGAGCAAAAAAATACTGCCAGGGATAAAGAAGGTCACCTAACAATAAAGGGTTAGAATAAAATTTGAAACAATTAGTTACTGTGACATAAGATCCTTAAATTTTTATGCACCCAATTACAGACTTTTGAAATATATGATGTAAAAACTGATAGAACTGCATGGGGAAAGAGACAAACCCACAGTTCCAGAGGGAGATTTCAAACCTCCTCTCTCAGTAATTGATAGAAGTAAACAGGACAACAACAAGGATATAGTAACCTGAACACCTTGACCTCATTCACACTTACGTAATACTCTACCCGGTAACAGTAGAATACACATTCTTTTTGAGGACATCAAAACACTTACCATGAAAGACCATATATTAGAACATACAATAAGTTTCAACAAATGTTAAAGGATTTAAGTCACAGAAATAATGTGTGCTGACCATAATGAAATTGAGTTCGAAGTCAATAATAGATATAGACCTGGAAATGTTCAAATACTTTGAAAAGTAACAATGCATTTCTGAACAACACATGAGTCATTCAAGAAATCAGGAAGTTAGATCACATTCTGAACTTAATGAAAATGAAAAGACATATGAGAATCTGTTGGATGCTGCTAAAGCAGAAGTTAAGGGGATATTTTAACACTATATCCATGTAGGGAGAAGGCAATGGCAACCCACTCCAGTACTCTTGCCTGGAAAACCCCATGGACATGGGGTCTCAAAGAGTCAAACATGACTGAGCAACTTCACTTTCACTTTTCACTTTCATGCCCTGGAGAAGGAAATGGCAATCCACTCCAGTGTTCTTGCCTGGAGAATCCCAGGGACGGGGGAGCCTGGTGGGCTGCCATCTATGGGGTAACACAGAGTCAGGCACGACTGAAGTGACTTAGCAGCAGCAATAGCATATCCATGTAGAAAGAAAGAAAAATTCCAACTTCATCCCATAAGCAAGAGGAAGCTACTCAATATTCTAAGCAGGAGAATGACATAATGAGATTTCAGTTGTTTACATGTCATTCTGTTCAGCACTAAAACAGATGAAGCAGCCAGAACTCTCATCCGTTGCTCTGGGAGTAAAACGTGGTACAAACACTTTGGAATGAGGAGTGGTAGTTTCTTATGAAACTAAAAAATACACAGCTTTGATCCAGTAATTCCAGTCATAATTACTTACTGAAAAGAAACAAAGGCTCAGTCATGTCCAATTCTGCAACCCCATAGACTACAGCCTGCCAGGCTCCTCTGTCCATGGGATTTCCCAGGCGAAAATACTGGAGCGAGTAGCCATTTCTTTCTCCAGTGGATCTTCCTGACCCAGGGGTCAAACCCACGGCTCCTGCTTGGCAGGTGGATTCTTTACCACTGAGCCACCAGAAACAAAAACAGGGGTGGGTGTGTGTGTCTGTCTGTCTGTGTGTGTCTGTCTGTCTGTGTGTGTGTCTGTCTGTGTCTGTGTGTGTGTCTGTGTGTGTGTGTCTGTCTGTGTCTGTCTGTCTGTGTGTCTGTGTGTGTCTGTCTATGTGTGTCTGTGTGTGTGTGTTTGTGTGTCTGTATCTGTCTGTGTGTGTTTGTGCGTGTCTGTCTGTGTGTGTCTGTCTGTGTCTGTCTGTGTGTCTGTCTGTGTGTGTCTGTGTGTCTGTGTGTCTGTCTGTGTGTGTCTGTGTCTGTCTGTGTCTGTCTGTGTGTGTCTGTCTGTCTGTGTGTGTCTGTCTGTCCGTGTGGCTGTCTGTCTCTGTGTGTGTCTGTGTGTCTGTGTGTGTCTGTTGTGTCTGTCTGTCTGTGTCTGTCTGTCTGTGTGTGTCTGTCTGTCCATGTGGCTGTCTGTGTATGGCTGTCTGTGTGTGTCTGTCTGTCTCTGTGTGTGTCTGTGTGTCTGTCTATGTGTGTCTGTCTGTCCGT